>NW_010535383.1:647-41826 GCF_000687285.1 Phaethon lepturus
AGCGCGGAGCCACCAGCACTGCCGCAGCAGCCCGGGAGGTCCGGGGCTCCGCTCCCCCGCGGGCAGTTCACCCCGCAGAGCCCCCCAGGTAATGACCGGGTGGCAAACGCTGCAAGGGAACAGATTCAGCTCTTTGACTTGCTGTGGTCACACTTAGGAAATGGTTACGCCCGTGTCGGCGAGGCAGCGGGACGAACAGAGCATTTGAGACCACCTCTGCGGTCTAAACCCAAATCCCTCAGGCTCTGACGTGACACAGTAAAGCTTCGGTCTGCCTGTCGTTTCCACAGGCAGTGCTGCGATAAACACCCCTTCCCCTTCTTACGGATGCAAGCTGTAGGGTTTTTTGGGCGGTGAAAAATAGATAAATAGGAAACCCCCCAGGTACCCAAAGCCAGAGAGGACGCAGATTAAATGTTTGCTAACTCATAAAAACAAGATCTGTTAGCCTCACGAGCATCTCCGAAAACGATCAAAGGAACAGTAATTAGCTCTTCTAGATCTGCCGCTGCCCACAACACGAAGCCCAGCCCCTGTAAGCCGGAGCTTGTCTCAGTATTGGATCTGTCCCTCAGGCTCCCCGTGGTGCAGGCAGCACGGCACCGGAACATCGCCGCCCAAACCACCCCGGTGAGACGGAGCTGCTCTGCAGCCTCCAGCGTGCCGGCACCGAGCTCAGCCTTCCCGTTTATCCCATACCCTTCTCCCCCACTACCCACCCCCTTGGTTAGTACATGTTTAACAATCTAACCGGCTTTCTTCAGTGTGTCCACTCCCCGTTGCTTTGAAAACTGCAAATCCAACTAGATCCGCTGGTTCTTACTCCTAAATGCCCCCCTCGTAGCTCCGGCTCAGTCAGTGCTCTTCATGTTCAGCTTCCCATGCTCGGGCCAGGACATCAGCCACCCTAAGAGCCACCAGCCGTGAATACTCACCTGCAGCCACGCAGGTCCCAACTTACACCACACTACAGCTACTCCCGCTTTGCACGGAGGCGAGGCGTTGTACGACGCCCGTGTTGCTCAGCGGCAGCATCCCCTTGCTGCCTCTGCTCACCCAGAAGTGCAAGAGGTTTTACTGCCTGCACCAGGACCCTTGGCAACACGAGTGCGATGACAGGGCAGGTCCAAAGAGCCACCTCGATTTGTCCTGATGGAGAAGCAAAACTTAGATGTTTAGAAAATTCAGTGTAACTTGCTTCCCAGTATCCAGCGAAGCAAAGGGACTGGTGGTTGTGGTTGGTGGCACCCCTGCGTAACCAAGGACCGGGACAGAGTGGTCCTGGTGGGGAGAGCTTTCGAGGAACAGATGCAATTTGCATCTCAGCCCATTGATGGATGAGGTTGCTTTAACCCATCTTTGGCCGCCTTTGTCTATCGCTTAAAGAATTCAGTGGGCAAGAAGGCTAAGCAGGAAAGAACAATGGCCTTGTCCCAGAGGAGGAGAATTTTACTCCCATAAAAGACCCCCGCACCAGGGAGAGGTCTCCCTTCAGTGGCGAGACGTCCCTCTGAGCATCCTGCCCGTGTCACCGAAGCAGCTGGGCAGGTGCAAGTTCCTGACTTCAAGGACCAAAGCCGACAGTCTCTCCTCTGATGTTTTGCTAAAGAGATGGGAGTGCCAAGCGCTTTAGCCTCCTGTTTTATTAATATGCTGCTCTGATGGGCTCATGTATAATAGATACGCAAAGGAACAGCAAGAGGTTTACATCCAATTTCCATGTTGCATATGTTTTCTACTAAACGCTATAGGCTCTCCATTCATCTCCTAACGTTTACCTTCACTAATGAATTTGCATGGGCTTTGGGGTTCAAGCAAAGGACAAAAAGTTGGTCACCAGTTCTTCAACTGGTTTCCATGACTTTGCTCCAGACAGGAGCTATGAACTAAAAGCCGGGGGAAAACGTTTCCGTTTTCTCTCTCGTACCTAACACTGGCTGCTGTTGAAGAAACAAGCGTGCGGCTGAGGGCTTCCCTCCGCACAGCCTCTTGGCAAGTCGCTTGGGAGGCGACGGAGCCAGAGCTCCGGGCGGCTGCAGCCGCCGCAGCCACACAGGCAGCCACCGCAGCCCCGCAGCGGCAAGACCTTGCGATGAGCTGCAGACAAAGACGCCTGGCGCGGGTACAGCTCACTCTGGTCTGCAGCGGCACGAGGGGCTTGTAGCCCAACGCTGGGCGGAAAAAAAAAAAAGAGAATAGGTTGCACCCCAGATTTCTCTCTACTCACGGAACAGGTTCTTAGCTGGAGAGATTAAAAAAAGACATGAAATTAGGGTGTATGGTGGACATCTTCAAAATTTGTAGTTCACCAAACACACTCCTGGTAGGTTCCAGTAAAAGAGCAGAGGAAAATGGAATTTGACTTTGTGAGCGTGCCGAAAGCCTCCACCTTCCTATTTTCCTACCCAGAACCAGCCTTCCCCTTTACAAATGCAGACTTTTTTGCAGCACGACTCCGCACGTTGCCTGCGGTTCAGAGCTGCCACCGCTCCCCTGCAAAGGCGCTCAGAGCGGCTCAGTCACGGCTCCCACGTCTACACAGCGAGACATTTAATCGGGAGTCTAGCTGGTCCTCCGTGGCACGAGGTAGAGGTTTCTACCACAGCTCAAGCTCGGTTTTTTAATCAGACAAGACATATTCAACAAACTTGGGAGAAGGACGGGTGCGTAGGATTTATACAACGCAAGAAAGGGTTGGTATGGATTGCACCAGCAGATCAGGGCACTGCTCTAAATTAGGACCTTTCCTTTACGGTGGTTACTGCGTGATCCTTCAGAAGATGAAAACTCCCATCCTCCCTAGAATACCTAAAATAGAGTAATGGGGATTTCTCCATGAGCTAAGCTACCTAGTTTATGTGCTAAAAAAAAAAAAAAAAAAAAAAGACAACTGATGGCCCTCATTGTTTCCAGCTTAGCTGTAATGTTAGATGCTATTCTTGGTCAAGAGCTGCCGAACGCTTCTGAAGCTTGCAAAGTTGTTTGCTTTAATAGCACACAGCGTGAAACAAAGCAAAGACGGGAAGTCTTCCCAGCGAAATGCCTCCTTCTGCTGAGCTCGCTGCATCTCGCTGCCTCCTGGAAATGTTTAATTATAGGCTGCAGATTCTAAAGCATTTTCTTCCTATTATTTGGTCTCAGGTCCAATTTCATAAAGCCCGTATTTTATACTCCTTCCCAGCGACGATCAATGCAAACGGATCGCTTCATCAATGCCAGCTGGGCAGAAAAACAGAAGCGCAGCTCACCCGCTGCACTAATTCTTTACCAGTCTGGAAGAGCTGGCCCAGGTACACAGCAAAGCATAACAAAATTAACGGGAATTTGGTAAGACCTGGGATCTTTAAAGCCCTAGAGCACCGCTCTATTTTTACCTTGGTTTTCTACATTGCAAAACGTACAGTGGGTGTAAGCTGAAGTGTCCCAAAAAATTCTGTTCTGTGGAACAGAATCTTCCTCCCCTGCCCAGGCGATGGCTTGTCCCAGCCTCTCCCGCCGAGAGCTCACGGCCCCCGCGATGGCTTGCCCCAGCCTCTCCCGCCGAGAGCTCCCGGCCCGCGGCCAGACCAGCGCTCGCGCCGAAGGGCGTCAGCAGCACCACGCTTGCGGAAGGGACCGGGCTGCTGAATTAAGGAACTTCTCTTTCTCGGGAGGCGTAGGAGAAGTTCGTTCCCCTGGGCCGTAGCTGTGCCTGTGGTCAGGCCCGAGGGGGCTGGTGGTGGTGCAGGACGGCCGACATCTGCCTGTCCGGCACGGCAAAGCGCACAGCGACGCTCTGCCAGCGAAGACGCGGCCGTCCCCAGGAGCCCCGGATTTTCAAAGGCCAGACAGATACAAGTACCCGCGTGAATGAAAAAGATCGGAAACCCAAAATCCCCACGGCAGCATCCCCCCCATCCCTCCTCCTTTCCCCTCCCAGAGGCACCACGGCACAACTCGAGCCGATGTATCCCTGACGTATTACAAGAACAGATAAACTTATTCATCCCCCAAATGTTTGTTGCGTTTTTTAAAACAAACTTCATCGAAGACAGCGTGTAGGCTTGAAAACCGTTTCCATTTCCTGAAACGTACGGGAACTCAGGAAGAGCTGGCCAGCAGCTGCCCCGGTGCCGCAGCGAGGTACAGCCGCTACCCCCCAGTACAAAGACCTATTTCTGTGGAGAGGCGGCCCAGAGCCCTCCCGCCTTCTGCCTCTTCTAAGCTACGTCTTCAGCGCCGCGCCACGGGCACCCACCAGCCTCCGGTGGCGACAAGGTCCTCGCACGGTCCAGTTACTTTTTAGTGTAATAAACGATCTTCTATGACACTGCCGGGGACGCTTGATCAGCACGTTCACGGCTCCTCACGATTCCTCTTCGCACCTGCAGTATTCCTGAGCGTCCCGCAGAGTCCTAAGAAAAGGTTCCCTTAAAAACCTGACGTCAGCAGCATTTCACCCAGAAAGAAGCCAGCTCAGCACAGGTCTGAAGTCGGATCCCTCTGTAGCAGATGACACACCCGGGCACACGTACCAGCAAACATCTTAAGAAAGTTTCCGCTATCGAGCCAGCAGCTCAGTGGGACTTTGCAACCCGCAGTAAGGAGCCTCTAGTGCACTCCAGAAAGACAAGAGATGAAGAATATTGCCCCCACTTCCAAGAACGCTGCATGCCGCGGATGGGTATGGGCAAAGGAGATAAGAAAAGAAATAAAATAAGCTCTGAAGGGACTAAAGCCGACATGTTTACAGAATTTGGGAAGGAGGATGCTCGTGCACCAAAGTGGTTATCATTGAATTTTCAGGCAGAGCTCTAGGTGGGGTTTTGATCAATAAGCTTCAAGACACGCTGGGACAGCCTTTCTGGACTTCAAGGTAAGGACAGATTTTTTTTTTTTTTAAAAAGAAATTAAAATTATGAGACCAAAGAGAAATCCATGTGTTTGAAATGTCTAGTTGAAGCCAAACACCCAGGAAGCAAGGGAGCAGAACCTGACGGGCAGCGCAGTGAGCAGACAAAGAAAGGTAAAGCAATGCAAGACGCAAGACCTGAACGGACGTGCTCAAGGAAGACCTCTCACAATCACACCCCTGATCGACAAGAGGATTCACAGGGCGTGAAAGTCAAGAAAACCAGAAAATAATCCGCAATGAGAACACCGCAAACGCGGCCTCAAAGGCAGAAGGACTTCCATGACGGCCAGACCTCTCCTGCTTCCCTAGCAGCGCTACCAAAACTGGGTTAGCAAAGCCTCAGGGTCCCATTAAGAACAGGGAGCAAGGAGGGCTGCAGCGACAGGGAAAGATGAAGCAAGGGATGAGCAGCAGCACACGTGCTCGTTAACGGTCTCAAACAGCTTGCAGGGAAAGGGGAAGACGAAGGCAACCGCAGGCTCCGAGGGTTTAATGAGCACTTCCCAGGCGCTACGGCACAGACGCTGGCAGCACAGCGCTCGTGCCTGAAGACCTCTTTTTTGGATAAAGGGCTGGCATTCAGAAAATGTAAATACCTCTAGTAAACACTGAGATTTTCTCTGAAAACACTCAAAAATCAAGTTCACACAGCAGTACATCTCCCACGTCCAGTGAAACGCATAAAACAAAGCCACTCCTGTCTCTCCCTATGAATTTCTAATGCAGCGCTCAGCTCCCTTCCAGCAGGAAATCTGCTCGTGGAGTCGCATCAGGACTAAAGGAGCAGCGCACGGCTCATCCATAATGCACGAACACCCACTGCGCCCGAGCTCCTCGGGAAGGACAGCAGTTTTCAATACGAACAACAGTATTCTGGGAGGCAGATGGTTAAAAATATGTATCTTACGCCTGTGCCACTATAAATTATTGACTGTACAGGGAGTTGGAAAAAAGGATTCAGTGCCATTAATGATTTATTTTCTAATCCAAACGAAGATGGAATTTTATGCACCACTTATTACCAGCGCCGCAAACTGGAAAAACTAACTGCCCTTCCCACTATCTGAAACCAGAATTGCTTTTCCATTATCAAAAGAGTTTTTGAAATTTCTTCTCTAACTTGAAACATACAGTCAAAGTCTTCCCTTGAGAAAGCATATGGTCATTCCTGAATATTTAGTAGGCACATTAAGGATACAGAAATCTACCTCTACTTTAAAGCAGCATTAGAGATACAGCACGACAGCTCCGAAATGAGGAGAACTACCTCTCTTCACTTATGTGAACGGACAGGTATCCCACTGCCAGGCAGATTTTCTTGTTTGAGGAAATAAATTTGAGTGGCATTGAAAGATTTAGCACCAGTTGCAAAACCACCAGATACAGATGGGTTCTTCAGGCATGACGCTGCCTGGTTTGAACACCCAAGGATGGAGGCGTTCCAGACCACAGCATGGCTAGAAAAATACAAGGTACGACAGAACTTTGCCAAGAGTTTTACAATCACTTGTACCATGTTCAAAGTATCAGCTTATTTTTGTTTCTTGGTGCAGAAGGAGGGGGGAAAAAAAAAGGTACCAAACTATTGAGAAGTGTATTAAAAAAGGGGGGAGGCACCTTATGCTGAGAAGGCTCTTCAGATCAACATCGGTTTTGGTGTGCATTTGGGAATTAAATACTTTATACAATGGATATATAGAAAACTTTTTAAAGCTCACCTGTCAAGAAACCCATCCTTGTTCCATCTGTCAAAGAACAGCAGAAAAAAAGAGTCATGACTATATTCAGACCCTTCCAATACAGGTGCTTGAAACAGAACAGGAGAAGGGGAGTCCAGGTCTGCACAGGTGGAACACATCCCGCCAAACCGAGTACTTTGGGTCAGGAAATGCTCCATCACACCTGATATTTGGTACAAAACCAGAGAACAAATTAGTTCGTATGCCCAGTGAAAATCCCAAACTAGAAACATGAGTCTTCTCTGCATCTTCCTTGAAGTTTAGGTAGGCAAAGATTGTCATGGGAAAAGAACCAAGCACCTTGCTTAGAACTCTAATTTATTATTAAATTACATATCAAAGCTTTTTGTTTTTAATACAGACAGAGAACGCACAATAGGTGAGAACAAAAATAATTACAGTTGCAATAAAATAAGTTTCAAGAAGCTGTATGAAAAGGAAAAAATCAGAAAGTGCAATCAGAAACTCATTTACAAGGGTCTGGACTACAATATTTTGTGAGAAAGGGGTTTTTTTGTCTTGAGGGAAGAGGGAATGTTTATTTAAACTGCTTTCCTCACTCAGTAGTAGACAGACAAAGAGCCACTTATGTGTTCAGAACTGAAAGCATCAACACTGGTTTCAACTATCCAGTCGACAGGAGAGATACAGGGCACCAAGAGGACTTGCAGATGTCACTTAGAATATGGCTCAGTTTTGTCTCCCTATGTCTCTCACTGTAGTCTCCTGTACTGCACGTTGCTCAACAGAACCACTGCTCTGAAAGATTTCATAATCCAACACTGTTATAAGGAGTTTCGGAATTATTCCCTCCTTCCGAACTGATACGGCTGTTACCTCTCCTTCCCGTTTCAAATGAAAGCTTTGAAAGGGGAGCGGGATGCTGAGATGGGGTTGATTGCGAGTAAAAGTAGGCAAAGGTTATGCATCCAGAGAACTTGGGAAACAAGCTGCTAAGTGTAGAGAGTTAAAATAGTCCTGACTAAATGAGCGACACCATCAGAAGTGGTGGGCCAGACGTTGCCCCTGGTGTAGCAGTTTTGGGGGAGCTTCAGGAACATAGCTCCTCACAGGACACAGCCCCGGAGGACAAGCTCTCGGCAAGCTATGTGAAAACTTCACATCACCTCAAAATCTACTTTTGCTCTTTCATTTTCAACATCCAGCGAGGAACTGACTCTTTTTTTCTCACAGTAATCTTAAGACTGTCCAAAAGAAAGGATTTCTAAAGCTACAAGTGAAAAATTCCAGTTGATCATTTAGTGTCATGAATCCAAAAAAAAACAGGAATTTATATCACAATTCAATAACAAAAAGCTCCTGAAATCAATATTGGTTCATAAAAAGTGTTGTGCCTTCCCTGGAAGGTCAAACTCATACTGCCAGAAGCATCACACTGCTTGGTCCCAGAGACATGGACAGCAAAGCCCTGCCTCCACCCTTGCTTAGGCACCCTCCCGTGAAGGGCCGGGGAGAAGTTACGGCTGTGTCTGGGCTCAGACAGAGCGTTGACTGAACGCGCAGTACTGGGTGTTGCCCGAATGCCATTCCTCTGCTCTAGCAGCCAGCGCTTGAAGATCAGATAAACATGTGAAAAAAATAGTCTAAAAAGCAAGGATAAAAATATTCGTGTCCGTGTGAAGCGTGGCATCAAAAGCTAGCAACGCGATCCCTGACGTTCTAAGGCCTAGCTACGGGGTTGTTGGACACGTTTAAAATAGGTGCTTGTGTACTAGCAAGAATAAAGCAGGAATTTAAAAAGAGTCTGCATGTGTGGGAAATGAGCCCTGCAGAAATATTATGGATTTTCTCACTTCATTTGTGTGGCTTAGCAGTAATTTTCTTAGCACAATTCTATTTGGTTGAGTTACGAAACTGCAACTTTGCCAGGAATTGCTGAAATGAGAAATTTTTAACCACATTTTTTTCCTTAGAGCAAGAGAAACCACACAGAATGAAAAACCTAGAGAACGTATTTAGCAACAGGAGACATACAAACCTATATTTTGGGGTTTGAGATTAAATACTGCTATCCACTGTTTGCATTTTACAGTCCGCTGCCCTTACTACAGCCGCATGTTACTAGAGATGTGTCGGGAGAATGAGCAAGTCCTTCCCCTCGGCTATACGCAGGCACACCACTTCAGAGAGCGACGCAGACGCCTGCTCGCCTTGCTAGAGGACTACAAGATGATGATGAAGGGGAGGATACAAGGTTAATGAAATGTATTTTTCAACGCAAAACTCTGTCTCAAAGCCAACACAAATAAAAACCATGGAAGGGTTGCCAACACTGAAACCATTTCCAGTAAAGCTTTATCAGACATAATTTAGCATATTTCCATTATTTTATACTAAAATATATCAGTTCCTCCATAACATTTTCATAAAATGAAAAATCAATTATGTTTACATATTTATTATAATCTACATATTTTCCATAGCAGCTTTTCACACAAGATTAAATATATGCACCAAATAATCAATTAAGTCCAGTAAGACGACTGGTTGTAAGATTAAATAAATGAATTTATTTACGGTACTGCAGATCTTATATTGCCAACTATATAGCAACCATATCCTACAAATCCTAAACAGAAGCCTAACTGCTGATCAGGGTCCCTTAGGGTGGTGGTGGAATCAAAGAAAAAGCATTGGGGAGAAGAGGTTTGATCTCCCAACGCACAGATTCATTAATAAGCCTCCTTTATCCATCAAGTTTGTTCATAAACCCTTTTAATGAACACTTCATTTCAAACTAGGAACAGTCTCAAATGAACCAAATAATCACCCTTTATTTAAAATACAAGCCCCACAGTTTTAAACTTATTAATACCAAATGCTTTCTAATCCCAACGACAAGATGACTGTTTAGAAATCTCCATCGACCTTTTAGCACAAAGTTACTAGTCTGCAAATAAGCCTTCAGATCCATACAAACAGTTTAGGCGCAACAGTGTGGTTTTGCACACTACACAGGCACAAGTCTCTACTCCCTCCAACAGATACTTCACAGACACTATAAAAAGCAGTAAAAAAATTGCGTCTGTCCCGCTAGACTCTGTTCCGGAAAAGAACCTGGAGACCACTTGACATTTGTGGATAATGGCATACATGAAATCTGTTAGGAGCAGTGTAAATTGATTGTGAAAAGAGTTAATCGAGTTCTTAAAAAGATACTTCAGTGCCTCAGTTTGAATTTATTGGGTTATGATATGACAGATGGAAGAGAGGTGTTGAAAGGGCAGAAAAATCTGTAATTTGTGAATCTGCAATATCAAAGCCATTCCTGACGTCAGCTTTGCTTAGAGATGTGAAGAACAGGATTCCTGTTGCGTGTCTGAACCAAAAAAATTCCTTCCCCCCAGATAATGGTAAATAATACTTGTTTCACTATTCATACATTCAACTCTTTACTATGAGGAGCTATGTCCAAAAATTTTGCACGCAGATACTTTTGCCTCAGGTATAACCATCATAATTTTCATTTCCAATTGACAGTTTAGATTATATCCTACTTACAGTGTAAAAATATTAACGCTATCAGAATAACTTTATCTAAATTACAATATAGACTTTTCAAACTGCTTATCATGTCTTTATAAAAAGACCTTTATGATGCCAGCCAAAATCAAAGTACTTACACCCAAAAGACTACTTTTAGGTGAACTCATGTTTGGTCACTTTTCAGATGACTGAACACTATAGTAAACAGCTGCTAGGACACCGTGCTCCCTTTTTACAAAGGGGGACTCGCTAGTCCCTTTAAAGCCACAAGAAACCTTACAAATCTTCCTCAGAGGGCAGTTCATTCATATTCTGTGCAAAAAGTGAACTGAACAATCCTTTTTTAACATTAAGGAACTCGTGTGAAGCAGAGTTTTCACAGCACAAATTATGCAGAAATAACTAGTATCTCAACCATGAGTTAAAAAGAATTACAGAACACGTATTTAGTAGTAAAGCAACCTGACGGCTTAAAGCTGCAATAGTATTCTCACAGGGCAGAAGTGTTCAGTACTGCGCTTGGCCTACAGGGGAAACTGGCTTCCTGCAGAGCTTCCACCCAAGGCAAGCCTAACAATCTTTTTCCACTCACCAGCCAACAACAGATGTCCCCAGCGCTGCTAAGCACAGAAACTGTTCTACAGGTTCTGGTAAGCGTCCCGTATTTACTTACCTCGCAGTGAGAAAGGGAATTAAAGACAAACAAATCCCACCAAATTTAACCAAAGGAAGATGTATGGCAGGGAAGGAGAAACACTGCAGCTTCAACCCAAACCCAGTGTCGCAGTCTACCGTCATAAGCTCTGGACATCATGCTGATACTCCCAGCCCTTAAGGAGCAGGCTGTTCGAAGTCTGTCGCATTCCCCACTCACTTTTCCTTGGCTGAGGGGGAGGGATGGTGGCGATGAGTTTAGCAGAGTCCATGGGGGAACATCCATCAATGAAAAGCATACAGCAGCAGTAAGATGGTACAGATGCCAATAACGCCACCCAAGATGAAAGAATCTCGTCGTTTCCGAAGGTTGATCCTTTGAATCAGGCTGTTCACTGCTGGAAACCGATCTTTAAGGAGTCGGAGTCAAGGTCATATTAGCAAACACTATCTTCAATAACAAGCCCCAAATTCTCTGTGTGGAAATCCCAATACTGCAAGAAATGCAGAACTACTCCCCCAAAAAAGGTTGGAAAAAGCAGGTGCAGTTAAAAACCTGATGGATTGTTAGCAGGATTACAACTGTACTTTACTAATAACAGACAATCAGAGAAAAGAGAGAACAGAACAGCTCAGAGTTCACATTTACACAGAATTAATCACCTGATCACCTAAATTAACAGCATTTGATATATTTTAATCTCCAATATGTGAGGCTTAGTTACATTTAATAATTGTGTTTAAAGGAGAATGAAAAAAATAAATGGGACAGTTATATAAAACACCTGTAGAGTTTATTTAATGGAATTCTGTTACTGGCGAAGGGAACAACTAAAGGCGTTTGACTGAGAAAATGACACACGTTGCATGACTACACACTGTTCAAGTATAGCACACAAGGAAGAACTCCTCCTACTGTAAAATAATAAAGATGTAAATCTATCTTTTAATGTACAAAATACAATTGCCAACAAGATAATAAGTTTCAGAGCTTCATGTCTTTGGAACCAAGAATCTTTTAAGGCCAAAGCTTATTGAATTTTTTTTTGTTCTTGCCAGTTGCTAAGATCTCTAATGAAATTTATGGGCTACCAAGATACATCTCTTCAGGATGTAATCTGTCTAATCAAATGATGCTAATGCTGTTCTTTGGGCCCTTATGACAGAAAGGAAGGAATAAGTGGGAAAACAACAAACATGCATGACTTCACAGTCACATTCTTTAGCCATAAGCACAGAATATGAGGAGAAACCAACAAACCAAAATCTTAACATCTACAAGACTGTGACAGACAATAGGATACTCAGGTCATGAATACTCTTAGCTGTAAACCATAACAAGAAGCAGTGTATGGCAAGCTTCAGCTCTGGACAGTCTTGAAAGCAAAATGCAAGAAGTAAAATGAAATTATACTTTTATGAAAACATGTAACAGGGAAGGCCATAAAATGCCGCTGCAGATCTCTACCTGAAAATTAAGCTACGTTGGTTTATACGCAGTATTCAAATTTGAGTAAAAACACCTTTTTCACCACATTCACCATTAAGATGCTTCAGTCAGATTATGAAGTGAGACTGGTTAAAAAAAAGGTCTGTTTTTCACTAATGATAATACTACTTCAGGTTATACAGCCATTGACATTGCAAAGCATTTTGATCTCCAAATGACAGAGTAAAAAATTGTACTAATACCTCTTCTTATCCACTGGGAACATAGTTTTAGGAAAGGATACTAGCCAAGGTATTCATCTTGCTTTGTATTGACTTCAACATTCCTCTCTGCGAAGTCATATTTTCTTTAGTTGCCATGGCAATGCTGGAGAAAGAAGAAAAGAGTGGATCAAGTTGATGGTGCTAAGAATAATCTACAGCTAAAACAAGAGGAAGGCAAGCAGGCAACACTTCTTTAGAGAACAATGAATGAGGTGAAGCAATATGAATGAAACCACATTTTTTCCATTAATCTCTATCCTTTACACTTAAAGGATTTCTCTTTTTATATAAGCCATTAACAATTGAAAACACTGTGACTTCTTGAAACAGGCAAAGTTTTGGCATATCTTCTGCCAGTCCCAACAAAAAATGGTACTACATTATAAGCAAACCTAAAGGTACTCTTCTGGCATTAAGTTTTAAATTTAGAAGTTTGTTTAAAGAGAAGCCCCATACTTACTTTCACTCTAGAGACCGTATGAAATTTCTTGTCTGCCATCAGAATATGATGGCTACAGAAATATCAAGCAAGTAAGAGCTGACTCACAATTAAAAAATCAATTTTCAAAGCAAATATGCTGGTTGAGAGGAGATGGAAGTGGTGTTTGAGACCCAACACAACTCACGGAGCTTTATACAGAAGGTTCCTGGACAATCAAGCTGGGACATACAGTCACCAGGTCTTTGAAAACATTTAAACACAACAAAGCATTGAGATCTACTTTGACTCAGGATTAACACTGCCCTCTGACGCCAGATAAGTGGGCAAAGCTTGGCTTCTCCTGCATTAACATCCCTTCCCAGCAAGCCCCACCCGACTGTTGTACATAAGCGGGAGTTGAGGGAGCTGGTGTGTAATGCAATCATATCAAATGCTGCTTCCATCACAGCACAGATAAAATATGTTTTTGAGCTTTAGTCCTATTTAAGAATATCATCCATGGACATTAAGTTTTCATACTCTGTTTCTTTACTAATACACGGTCCCGCTGTAGGTACTCTATCCAAATATAAAGACACAATACAGGTGAATACAAAACAGAATTTCCCATTTCAAATTTAATCCATTCTGGTAGTTGGAAAGAAGCAACTGCGCTCTTAAACATAAGACATTTAAATGAAGATTTTTAAGAACTACTGAGCTAACATCTCTTCATCTTGTAAAACAGAGTTATAGGATGGAAAATTAAAGGGTGGGCTAATACTTGGAGGCCCAGGTAGTATTTCATGGAGCTACTTCAAATGCAATAGCTTTGTTGAGACAAACCGCACAGAGTCATTTACATCTGGAGACACAGTATATAAAAGTTTAGGCTCTGGAGATATGGTGCTTAAGAAGGAGCAGTATGACAAATACTGCTCCCCTTGGCTGGCATGCGTTGCAAAAATAAACGAAGTACGACATAAATACAACATGGCTGGATAATAACTCAGAACATGACACCTATATTGCTGTTGACTACATCTACATGAATAACAATGACTAAAACAAATTCTTGGACAAGTTTGTGAGCCTTAAATAAGGAGGGAAAGTGTTCTGGAAGAATAAAAGTTAAGTGGAACAACACAATACAACAGATATAAATATGAGAAAAGGGAACTAAAGCTGTAATTTCAGAGGAGAGCAAACAGATCGGAAAATACAAAATGCTTCTTTTACACAATACAAATACGCAAATTTTCAAGAGCATTTTATGGTTGCTCACACTCAGCGTCTGTATACAAACACAATACAAAAACCACAGCTAACGTGAGCATTGTTTCTAAGGAGGGCAGGTACAAAGCACTGCAACACACAGCGCAAGCCTAACATTATTCTCAGGTTCTGCAACATGAGCTAGACATTGCATTTTACACACAGCCTTAATATTTACTGCTGAACTCTCTGAATGCACTTGCTCAATACATCTGGTTCTCAAGCACTGTTTTGTACTGAATTCATCTGGGTTTCAGGGCTTTGGCCTTATCTTTCTGTAACAGTTGAAGTGTTGAAACATCATTTGTCCAGATACTAATACTGGAGGAGTACTTAGGTTGACCTGGCATTTCAGTACTTGAAGGTGATTTTAAAAAAAAAAAAAAAAAAAAGAAAAAAAAAAGGGACCTTTATCCACCTTAGTGTATCTTTCCTGGTAAATCTGGCAGGAAAAGTCACAGACACAAATTATATTTGTACACTTATTAAAAACAGAACTGGCATTCCTGACATTTTTATAACAAAGACCATTCGATAACTTCTGTTCCAAGTTTCCCTCTGAACAAAACAACATTTGGAATGAGCAGCTCTGGATCATCTGATGTACCACTGGCTTCCCTACTAGGACACTACAGCCAGTATCACACGAACGGCTGGCAAAAACAAGCCTAACAATTGTCCTTCAAGACTTACAACGAAAGGTCAGTATCACAGTTCACAAACATCTTAAAGAAGAAAACAGCCTGGATCAATGATCTCTAAAGTATTTCTGGAGCAGTGAGTTCCTTTGGGCTCCCTTCCATTCTATCTGCCTACTCCATCTCAAGTAGCCCTTGACACAGTATCTTAGCTTTCCTATAATGTGCCAGGCGAACTTCAAGGAAAAAAAAAAAAGAAAGGAAAAAAAAAAGGAAAAAAATCCGATACCAACTCTTCAGGTGGAGGCTGCCTTTTCCAACTCTGATTTTGCTCATAAAAACTGTGAGCCCACCAAGCCAAAGCCCAAGTGCTGTAAGAGGTATGATTTTGTTTCTAACAGTAGCAGAATACCTTGAAAAGCAAGACAAGGTCATCACACAGACATGTCAGACATAGGTGACAGAAGGGCCAGCCTATGGATCTCGTAGCTTTCAGGTCACAGAAAAGACTCTTCCAAAAGCTCTATACAGCAAATTTTTAAAAATAGAACAATATGCATTGACAAGACAGATCGATACATTATTTTAAGGTTATATTAGCATTCTCTAAACTTGGACATACGTAAGGAAATTGGGAGTTTATCAGTCATAAAGAGAATATAAACAGTTTGATAACACGTTGGCAAAACCTTGACATTTGCAAATAACAGCTCTATTAGAACAGATTTAACATTTAAATCCTAAGTTTTGAAGTATTAGATTTTAAATAAAAAATTAAAAAATGGAAGTTTCAGGGCAGAACTAAGAAAAAACTTCAAGCATTTTTTATTTGCAGTAAGTTATTTGGCAATTTTTCTTTTATACTTTTGAAGCGCCAAATAAGCACAAAGTATAAATGAAAATAATGGTTAACTGGAAGAAACATGGCTTGCAGTCACCTCCTTGGTGTTTATAAAGGGGTTGCCAGAATCCATTAACCAATGCTCTTTGTTTCTGCAAAAAGAGCAAAAGAAAGTCTACAAAGCTTCTCCTCTTTGACTGTGTAGTACTGCCACTCAGCACATTGTGTGTGCTTGGTTCTGTGGACATACTAACTCATCTAACTCATAAACGCATCCGATTTATTGGATTACATGGGAGACTCTTCTCAGGACTAAAACTACAAGAAAATAAAGTGAAAATTAGATTGGAGGAGAAGAAGAAAAATAATAGCATCACTGCCTACCCCAATAGTGCATGAGTCTACAAAGAAAAGCGTCTAAAAGAAGGTGTTAGCAGAAATTCTGAACAGAGAATAAACAGCTGTGTATCGCTACAGAAAAAGAAGTTACCATCAAGGGCTGAAAAAGGGACTACAAAATCAGAACAGTAAATATAAATACTGTATCATACATGAGAAGATATGACATTTGACAGATTATATACATTTACAACTCAGCATACAGAGGTATTTTAGTTTGCTAAAGTAAAGAGCCACAAGCTCGCAAAAACATACATTTGCTAATGAGAAGAGCACTCAGGAAATTTTGAATTACTAGGAACCAAGTTGGAAAAAAAGATTTCTTAGCTGTACACAGGAAAGCTCAGTAACCTACAGCTTCTTACCCTACACCCCCACACTGACTTGATACTTGTCCAGATGAAGTTTTAATACAGCATTTCTCAAAGCACTCCTGAATTAAGCCACATGTTTTCATAAGATGCATCCAATGACTCATTAAGGCATCCCTTAATTTACAGAAGTGAAAGTACAAGATGATTGCCAGGATATAAAGTATTCCTGAGACACTTCCAAAATGCCTTTGGAAATAATTATTATAGATTATCATGGAGCACAAGGTTCCTGCTTTAACATCCGAGGAGTGAAACTGTCCATTTCTTACAAAAAGGCAGGATGTAACTGTTTAAGTTTACATATTACAAGATTGGAACCTTCTTCATTTCTTTTACCCAGTATTTTGAAAAAAATTCGCTCAATGGGCGAATTTTTTTCAGGTTTTACTGAAGAGCTCTGAAGAAAAATATCATTTTAGTGATTAGCACTTTTAATATGATATGGTCTAGTAATGAAATGTAATTGTCCATCTAAATGTAATTATCCATGAACAAGAGTTTAACTGGATCCTAGCTACCATTAACAAGCCAAAATTCAGGTAAAAAGCACTGTTCTTCATGATTCAAAAGATGAGCTGGTTTACCTAAGCCTTTTTATCTGTAAATGAGACTATTAAATTAAGCACTACCAGAAAACACACAGCTCCTGGGGACTAGTCCACTGATTAGTCTTGTACAGTCCTAAGTATCGCAGCTTCCTCATATCCTTCATTAGACAGTTTTGGTTTCCTTCCCACCCCTAACATATGCTCACTGACATACGGTTGCCATTTCTCCACTGACAAATGCATTTAAAAAAAAAATTAATCATATTCTTCCCATTCACAATATGGGCCCCATTTATGTCCTCAGATCAAAAATACCTCTTTCCTATGTTTTGAAACTTCTACACGACATTTACAATAACAGATTAAATGCTTCTTACTGGAATCAAGATGACCCCGATTTAACGTTTCATTTGGAAACTAGCATGAACTATTCTCAGTGCTGCACTGGCTCGAACTACTACAGTTGGGCGTAAACCAAGTTTCTAAAACCAGATGGTATTTTGGTCTCTATATTTAATATTAAAGCACTGCTGAAGTACAACATTAAAGACTGCTGCACTACTGCAGAAATCTCTTGTAGGTAAGCCCAAGGTCAGAGTCACAAAGAGCCCACCCATCTCTTCCACAAATCAGCAAGAGTATCTCAAATTCCTGTGCCGGCAGCCGTATTTCCTCAAATTTTCATTTACATTTCACGTTTATCCTTGAATGTTCAGTAGTGCTGTGGGTACGCGAGCAACCAAATTTGTCTTCAAATGTAAAACAATCGATATTTGTACAGAGTTTGCAGTTTTCACTGTCATGAAAAAGTACAGAGTAATAAACACTTCCAGCCATTATCACAGTCAAACTAGTCTAACATGCAGAAATATACTTTTAATGCTGCTTGACTTGGAAGCAAAATGTTTTTACTTAGACAAATCTTTAAGCTGTCGGGTATTTTCACCTCACATAAGCAGCCATATACATACAGTGTATTATCAAGTGAAACGTACCAAAAAGTCAACTCCTTGCTTCATCCATTGAGACAGCTCAGTCAAATCTACACTGATGAAGAACTAAAACAAAGCTCTAAAGGGACATGTTTTTTAAAAAAAAACCCAAATAATTAACGTATTACTGGAACTTCTGCTTCATTTTGTACTCCATGAATCATACTTGTGCATTTAAATTCATGACAGTGTCTGTGATTAAGGGAATGGCCTCTGTGACTCTGCATAGAAATGGAAGCTCTAGTTTTAAATCGGTAAAAATTCTTATTATATCACCATATACATATATATTCATATCTATAAATATACACGTGTATATATATGCATATGTAGACACACACAGTATTTCAAGTTACTTTAAAGATTATTCTATCTTTTGATGAAGCCCAAGATGAAAACAAAAGGAATGTTTCCCCCGAAATGCAAGCGATTTTGTCTAGACACTCCGTCAAGGCTCTACTGAAACGAGCTAAGACTCCAAACCTAATTCATGCCTTTCCATTTTGTAAAGTCAAGATTCAACGCAAGTGAATTTTTCCCTTTTATTAAATCCTAATTATTACCTAAAGAAATACCCCTAATATATAAGGAGATTATTTTTCTTTTTTAATGAAATCTATGGTTTTGGTATGGCTTCAGAGTGGAAGTGGAGTAGTCCAATCTGTTAGTACACAAACACTGCCAAATCAGCTTGAATAAGGCCTCAGAAACAGTATTACAATAAAATCCTAAGAACTTGTCACACTGTATGTGCAAAACTATAAAAAAAATTCAAACTGAGCCAACCCAAAAATATAAATTGTTGGAAAACAAGAAATAAATCGTTGATTTTTTGGAGAAGTGATAAAGTTTGAAAATTAAAACCCGAGAACACCAAACTTATTAAGCAAAATCTATGCTTGTATTTAAATACGGCCAAGAGCAGTGAGCACTGTTCCAAAAGAACTGCGGTACAAAGCATCACATCCCACTCCTTTCTGGAAAGAAATATGTTCCAGTAAGAACTCACATCACGTAATTAATTTTAAAACTTATTAAAAGTTTAATACTAACAAAACATCTGGAATGACAGCCCTGCTCATCACTTCAGTTACTGAATCATTTCAGCTTAGGTACCCAGAAATTCTTTTGCACATATGTCAGCTCCCGTGGAGGAACCACACGCAGGAAGAGTCAGGCTCCGCACTTCTTTGGTCTCTTCTCTACACAAAGTTGGAGCAAGGGTTTCCCAATTAGTGCTAACTGCAGAGTCCCTGGGAATGGGGTGTATGCAGCTTGTCAACAAAACTCTCTGCACGCACAGAAAAATGCTGTCCAGTGTTTAGAATCATGGCTTAATAACAACTCCTAAAAAAATAAAATGTGATTTCTTAACTTCCTGAATTACACCCAAATAATGAGTAATGAACTACAGCAGATGTAAACCTTGAAGACAGAGCAGTATTAGTAGCCAGACTAAGCTAATTATATCACATTTCACTCAACGATCTGCACTCAAACATCCTCCCCTGCACAATTCCCTCCTTTACTTGGTTTACAATAGATAAAGCAATTGATAGTCAGAAGTTGGGTAAACTTCTATCTGGTAAAATCACTTAAAATGCAGCAGGGCTTACCACAAATCAATATCATACCTGAATACTTGCAATTACTGGGGATGACAAGAAAAAGAGTAAAACAAAAAATTCACCCTGGTTTCAACAGAGTCAGAATTGAATTAAGTTGATATAAATGAAATTACATTTCCTGGTCAATGTAGTTACTAGCCAACCTCTTTTTCTACAAAAAGAAATGTAGAACATTTTTGGCAACAACTACCACAAGAAGTTCATTTACTACAGATAATAAATGGTGCAACACGGAGTACTGAAATCCAGCCTCTTAAAAAAATCAAAGTTAATTTATTAGCAGAAGGAATGGTTTCAGTAAACAGCACCAAGGAGTTCTGAAGCAAGCCGTGGGGTAGGGATTATTGTGTAAGAAGCGGTCACTGTGGAGACAGCCCATTTGTAGTCAAGCATGGGACTGCAGCTCATGCAAATGAAACTCAAAGCAGTTTTAAACCAGCCAGGGCACCTACTGATGACATCATGGAGCCTCTGAGTGTGCTCAAAACCCATGGAGGAACCTGGGTGAATATTCAAGTAGTTGCCCAGTTCTGAGCTCCGGTCTGCCACAGTTATGTTCCCTCGCACAGGCACATCGACACAGAGCTTCACTTATCACACATAGACATACTCTCAGCTTCGCTGATGACACATAATCAAGAGGCTGGGCAAAGAGCTCAAATGATAAAATACAAGTCATTTTACAGGATATTAAGCTTAATAAATCACCATATGCTGTTTAGTGCTCTAGTTACTGGAGTGGCAGCAAATAAGAGATTCAACAAATGATGAGCATTTTTATGAGACAGAAGAGTAGGTCTACAAGCATGGCAATAAACGAGAGGACTTTTAATCAGGAAAGGACTAGAACCCAAAGTAAAACAAATTAACAGTAACTGTGCTAAGTTTGGCAAATATCTTTATGAGGCTGTGGTGAGATTATACCCACATTTTCAGACATCATTATACTGACCAATTCTGGTTCATCACTGCACATTAATGTGGTTTAACACATTCTTCCACCACGTTAATTATACTGAGCCCAGTGTATGTACTTAAGCTAGCCAGCCCTTAATGGACATAGAGCCTTCCTGCACCTCTAATTACTCTTCTTGATCACTTATGCCAGTACATGCATTATCTGAAAGCCTATCTTGCTTGCTTTCTTCCTTTTTTTTTTTTTTTTAAAAGCAATAATCTAAAATTTAAAACCATTAAGTCAGGCACTCTGAATTATTGGTTTGCAAAATCCCAGAGTTCAATGGAAGATTGGGAAGGGCACAGATGATAAAAGTAATTTATCATGCTACAATTCTAAAATTTCTAGATCAGTTTGAGAAGGTATCATTCAAGTATTTGAACCACATAAAAACCCAAAAGATAAATAACTATACAACAGCAATAACCTCTCAAACCCTTGTGGTAAAAGCCCTTACCTGTATCAGCTGCATACTAGGGTGCTGAACACATTGAATGATGTGTTGTACAATCTACAACATCTACAAAATCATGTTGTAGAAGAGTGTCACTATGAGAAGAAACAGCTTGACTACTGGAATAGCCCTCAACAGCTCCACCTGAGATTCACTCTGCTCTATCATTCCCTTTGTTATTGTACGGGCTATTCACCTTTCAACAGAAACCCAAATTTTCTAAATTAGAATTAATAAAATAGTTAAGCAACACTATTATGTCAATATTGAATAGGGGAAAAAAAACCAAGCCAGCACCATTTCATTGTAATGCTGCCTATGAGTTGTAAACAATGCAGTTATTGTATAAATAAAATGACCGATATCTTTGGACACAATTCGATATAAACACTGATTGTACAGAAAATAATGAAATTAGTAAGTTCATTCCTACCTTATTGTTTCTTCTATCAGTCGATCTGAGCTGAAAGCCACAAGAAAAAATATGAAGTTAAAAAAAGTAACAAGTTCTAAGTATTATTTTAGATTATTAAATCAATGATTGCCATAATACAAACCTTAACAAATTTGCCCTTAGAATGTCTTATTTCAGTATGCTGTTACTTTTTGCTACTATACAGACTTAGTAGATATAATGAAAGTCTTTGGAGAAGATGCATGCAGTGCTCCCCAGAGCAGCACTTCCTAACTGTATGCAAGAGCAGATGCTCAAGAGAACACATGAAGTACCAAGGAGACAGAAAAAGTGGAATGGGCTCCATGATTCACAGCTAATTAATGTTAACTGAGCCTGATGTGTACCAGGTGCCCAGGACAGTTCAGAAAGTAATATTAGAGAAGGAAATTTTTTTCTCGTTAACCCTGATCATTCCTGCCCACACCTCAAAAAAAGCAATTAAAAATAAAAGTTGAGGCTCAGTTCCAGGTAACAACACTTCAAAACACCCTTCAGAGCTAGTTTACCAAACACTGTTTAATGGTGGTTAACGAGGCAGGTTCTTTCTATAGTAATACCAGTTGGATGAGAATTACGTGATGCTTATGGGAACCAGAATACACACCATCTGCAAGAGAAAGACCTTGATAAGACATTCCCCTTCCCCCTCACTGCCACACATTAACCAAGTTCCTATGTAGCGTCTCTGGGAAAGGGCCAGCCTAAAATACAGCAGAGAGAACATTTCCTTTTTTTAAAAGGATGTATGAGATTAAGATGACAAACAAGATCCTCAGAAGACTTGAGCAATTTTTCTTTTTCTGTACTCAACTTGTTATAGACAGGTCTTTAATCACTGTTTTATGGCCAAGAAAAACATACCTTGTTACAGCAATCTATATCTCAAACGTAACACTAACGTAGAATAGGTGACTGCATCCCTACTCCCCATATTGCAGAAACAATGATGCATCCCTACAATTGCTCCATTTACCCCACATTTACCCCACAGATTTACGCAAACTCTTGTAGAATAACCAGAAAAAATGTGAGCTTGCAATTTAAGAAAGAAATCAATCTGACTGAAAGAAGTTTTATGTTGTACTGGAAATTCCCTCCAGTATTAAAGCAGAATTTATTGCTGCCAACCTAAAAGGATGAAAAGACACTGAAAGGGCATGACCGTCCTCATCTTCCACCCTCCTTCTTCCAAGTGTTTTGCCACCTCAGGATGGGAAGGTATCAACAGCCTCCGGCGCAGCACAGCTCTGCCTCTGACTCAGCCGGAGCTGCCCGATTTGGAACTTTTCTTCTACCCACAGAAATTCTGGAGATCCCCCCACACCTCCAGCTGGAGGCACGGCGAAGGAGCACGCTGGGCAGCGCGTGCGCGTGTAAACTGCTCAGAGGGGGGAGATGCTAACAGAATGTCCTTATTTGTCTGTGAAGAGGAGTGAAAATATGAAGGTTGCTATTTCAGTCTAGTCCAGGCCTTGAAATATGGAGACAGCACACAGAGCACTAAAAATATTTTGCCCGATTTTAAGTTGAGAGGGACTCAACTGGGGCAGCAAACACTGAAAACACCGCAACTGGAACACCTCTTGCTGCTCCCAAAACAAAGCCACGCTCCAAAGACTGGCATCAGTTGCAAATACATCAGCTTAATCAAATAAAACCATTTGCATTCACTGTGTGGTATTTATTACCACTGGCACAGAGAAGTAAAACACCATAGTTATGTACACAAAGTAATGTAAGCAGCCTCAAGTCTCACAGCATCTGATAATGTCCCCAAGGCAAGCAGAAAAGCGGTGCATTGAAGATTTCTGTAATCGCTGATTCTTAAAGATGCAAAATTCAACTGCGAATGTGTCTTTCACACATAGGTAGTCTCTAACACACAAGTGTATTATGTGGGCAGTGCATAATAAGAATAAACTGCAAAAACATCAGAAAACAGTCTGAAAAGCAAGAATGGTGCAGAAGAATGCACAATTTTAAAAAAAAATTTTTTTTTTTAGATCTAAAAAATTTATTAACAACCAAAAAGTATTAGATGCCTAGCTGGACATACGTCAGACTTATAAAAATTCTGTGGAACAAAACGTTGCTAGAACAGTCCTATTAAAAAAAAAAACCTACCCTGGAAAAATCATCACCAGCATTATCAGCTGTCTGTCCATTTAATTGATGAAATTATAGTATTTTCATGTTGATGAACTTGAGATGACAGGGAAGTTGAGCACATTTGGAGACCTTAAGTGAACTAGGATGTTCTCCAAGTTTTTCAAAGCACAAAAAATAAGGCTTGCCCATTTGCAGCAGATTCACTCACCGCTTTTTATGTTAGAGAAAGCTGTAGTTACGCAGTTTTATTACTTCATCAGAGATTAAATACAGAAAGTATTTAAAAGCTTCATATTGAATTATATTATATTGCATTATTTTTTATATATGTATGTATACACACATTAAAAAAGAAAAACCCTGGAAATGTAGCTACCTGTGAAATGATGACAGGCGGAAGTTAAAACTGTATAAACCCAGTAATAAACAGTTCTCAATACCAACAAACACGGACATTGGATGCAAATGCCAACACAAGGCATTTAAGGGGCAGCTGAAATCACAAGATCAATGTTTCTCAACTTACAGGGAGGTCATCCCAACTATTTAAAAGGATGAGATGCATATGAATTTTCTTCAGAACGACTGATGTATAGGTAAGAGCAGACTGAACTAACTCTTATAGTCTTTAAATAAATATCTGGGAAGCATACAGGTTTACTAAACACAACTTCCAGTATGTTCTTCCCACCCCAAGGAGCATCATCTTTTAATGGCCCCAAGAGGATTTCCAAAAACGTCTCTGTAAGCCTCCAGAACAAACTTCAGCAGAAAATGGCAATGACAGTCACTGAAATTTTTGTAAGGGCAGTGTACACAGGGACATTTTACGGTAAAAATCTGCATATCAGAGTCGGTCAGAGTGGCGTTAAGTTTAGTACCTCCTGCAAAAGTTCAGTTTAAGCAGGTGCTAGAGGCTTTTCTGAAGGCAATAACATGTGCTCATAGAGCATCTCTTAAAGTCTTTCAAAGTTCTTGGCAAATAGAGATCGTAACGTTCACTTACAGCGATACCCAAACAGAAGCAAGCAGTTGTTTCATCATGTACAGTTCACAACCATAGATAGTAACAGTCAGATCTTAGGAAGATCAGGAACACACAGTGCAACGGGGCCCAGAGACCCAAGGGAAGTTTGCAGATCTCTGACTATTAACAACCTGTTTAACACAAATAGAAGTTGTTCTCACAATTACGAAAAATATTCATTTCAACTGTTTGACAGAATAAAACCCAACAAAATTGAAAGAGGTAAGTTTGCTTAAATTACGCATTCAAAACACTACAAAAAGAGGCTCTTAACAAATCTCTTGACTTTGTTCTGCTCTCCAAGCAAAGACGACAAATCCAGTGGACATTACCTTATGAACATCCAAGCAAGCAAGTGATGGTTCTGGGTAATATTAACCTGATTTGCCATCAGCTTCAATAAGCTATACATTTTCACCTGTCGAGACAGATGGCACTTTGACAAAGCCATTTAAAAATGGCTGTATTTACTCTATGAAAGAAATGCTTAAAGATGCTGAGGCAATCACCTACTGTAATAAATGGCACAAGTCCAACAGTAGCAGTCATGCACATGAAATAATCGGGCCTCTGTGCCACTGCTGTCTTCAGAAAAGATTGTGCAGTTTGGAATTTAAATATGCAGACAGGTAAATTCATCCAAAGGAAAAATTAAATTAGGTATGCCTCTAGGATAGAAAAGAAGCCTTACCCATCACATCAAGCTTTTACAACTAAGGAATGCATTTTTTGTTCTTTGGGTTTTTTAAGCAAATCTCTACACCAGTAGCTAAAATTCAGTAATACAGATGATCACTTAGCTGAGGACTGGGTTTCTCCCATATCCATAGATTTTGCTGCTGACTTACTAGCTAGATACCCACTACAAGCACTTCTCATTTCACAGTGCACTTTAAACCCTTCAGATAAAATTAAGGGTGATATTATAATGAAGAATAATTTAAAAGGGTTAGGGAAAGCCCCTGTATAATAAACTAATATAGCACTTGATAACTCTTTTCTTACTTTCATAAAGAATAATGACAGAAATAATAATTTTACTTTGTTCTTTCTCTAACTGCAAGATTAATCACTAGTCTCAGCTCTCTCAAAATGCCCGCACTAAATCTTTCATATTTCCACAGTCCTGGGTCACCAGGCAAGGTGGAGCTTCCAGTAATGGAAACATTGCAAAACATACTTCATATTCTAATACAATTATACAGATTATGATGAAGCAACTTATACAGTTATTTCCAACATAATAATCATTCCTAACTCACAAGTGAAAGAAGCACTGTGCACACAAACCCCCCAAAAACCCTAGCTCCAACTCATAATGTAAAAAATTCCAAAGATCATTAAGCTCTTTAAAAAAAGCATTTAACTAGAAAAATGTAAAGCAGAACACATTTTCCTCCTGTGATAACAAACAAGATACTACAGATTTTATAAGACTCATCTCATGCTTGATTCGATTAGTGTCAAAGAAAGAGTGAATTGCACTGGTGCTGCTTAGCTAGTTTGGACAGTCTCCCACAGTCGCTAATGAAGAAAAAAATTGGTGTAGAAGCCTTCTCATTGACTGAGACCCAATACAAGAGCATGGTTAGACAAACATACTGAGGGTATAAAACACCCAAAGAGAGATAATTTATAAAGAGAGGACTGTGCAGACAACACAAAATTTGATCCTGTGTTTTTGGGGAAGAGAAGTAGCATCTGCTGTGAATGCACAGCATGCAACAGCACAGGGAGGAAAAGGAATATATTTGACGATGAAGCATACATCTTACATTTCCAGCATAAGAAAAGTTAGCTGGCCAAAACCAAAGATGTGAGGTAAAATGGGCATTTTCAGGGATGAAGTTTGCCCACAGAAACCATTCTGAGAGCTCAGAAAGGTTCAAATACCGACACAAACTGCTATCTTTTGTGGGTTCCCTTTACAAGTTCATTAAAGTGTAAATCTAGATACTAAGGAGATACAATGTTTTCATACTTTCTGCTGCAGCAGGCAAAATGAAATAAAAGCCTACAACAATCAAACATAAAAACAACGCAAACATGAGCGTTAAGGCAGTGTATAGATTCACTCCAAAGCAGCAATACATTAACATCACACCTATGAACTCTAAACATGTCAGTAAACTTGTTTCTGCAGATCATTGTACTGGGGAGTCTGACACTCAGTAATCACTTTCAATAAGAATGAGGAATAGTTGCAAAATTGGAAAAGAAAAAAAAAAATCACAACATCACGTTGCTTTTATTCAATGCAAGCGATTTGTTACATCTAGAATTGAAAGGCACTGGAACATAATCCACTGCTCTAAGCAGGAATTAACCAACATTATTTGGTGTTGAATTTCTTTCCAGATGGTTCACATGTATGTTGTATAGGAGAAAAAACATGCAAGAGGCACGCTTTTCACCGTCGGGAAGAATCTGCCAAAGGATTTCCAGGAAAATAAACCGGTGGTGGTGAAACCTACTCCTTCCAACTTGCAATTCTATGATGAAAAATTCACTGAAAATTGGACTCCTAGCTACATCACTAAGTAAATACCTCCACAGGTTATCAATTCCAGCAATTTGCACTTAGGATAAGCTAACATAAGTACTTTTTTTGTAGCTGTCTAACATCTGTAAACATCTACACATGCACCATAACCAATACAAAGATTAGTTGTTCTAATTCCATTTAAAGAACAATTTAATGGATGCAAGCAAATATCAAGGGACGCTTTCTCTTTGCAGGGAAACCCAGCGATTGACCTTCACAGGTCCGAGGACACCAACAGGTTGTTTCTCCTGGATTTCCAAAGGGTACAGTCTGCACCTCTGCTGAACCCCATGGACTTGTCTGGGAATTATCAACAGAGTGAAAGACATGTTTCTGCAAAAAGAGGAGTTAGCCAAGAAAGCTCTTTGGCACATAGACTACTGAGGAGAGTGCCTGATGTTTGAGAGTCCCAAGAGGGTGAGCAACAGCAATACTTCTTCCTTTAAAGCAAATCTATATGGAAATAAGAGCCTTCTCAATAGTCCGCAGTATACAGTTTACCCAAAGAACACAGTTAAAAACTTAAAATGAAAACAGCTCCTATCGTCTAAATGAAGCGCAGCAGCTGGTTGCCTATTAGTAAGCACAAAACCAATGCCAGGACGGCACCACCGGCCACATCATGAGGTTTCTAGAGGCTCTCTATTCACGGTTGTGAACCTTCCTGGAGAGATTGACCCTCCCATATAATTGCTCCATATTACCCATAGGAACAAAGTTAAATGAACTGAGAGGGGCAGGCCTTACTGTAAGTCATTATCAGTAACCACAACTGTCAGAACAATTCCAGTAACTTACTAATGGACTATATCGGCATTTCCTCAAATTTTACATGCTGCGTGCAGAACTAGCATTCAGTGGGAGTGCTGTTTTCATGATTTCCTCTAGTTTAATTATACCTTTAACTAAAAGGAAAAAACCCTCAAAACCAATCAACACTTATAAGTGTATATGAGCAGGAACAGCCTTCAGTATCCAACACTGATCTACCAAAAAATGAGCTCTACCAGGATAACCTGTCATTACTTATTTGTTGGGCACACACAGGCTAGATGCACAAATTGCAAGAAACACAAGCTGTTTACAATCTGTACTGTAACAAAAAATACTGTGCCACTTTTCTAGCTCAGTGGTTTTTTACTAAAGCTAGGCAAAGCTAAAAAAATTGTTCTGCTACTCACACATTCCTAAGTAACCAAGAAAAGAGGAATTCCAAGGGGGAAAGTCTTCCAGAACAGCCCCATCATATAAACAACTTTGTAATTAATATCTCTTTAATTTCCAGTGAAGCTAACACAGAAATGAAGTGAAAGTTACCCCTAGGATGACAACCCAATTTTAATTTAGTACAAAACCCTAAAATACACATTGATAGAAATGTACTCTGCTTCCTAACTGCATTTTCACCTGCTGTGGTTTTGAAGGTTTGTTTGGTAGATGCAGAAAGCTATATGGCTTTCATCCAGGACTTGGCTGAAGTACCTAATGTTAAAACTATCCACCTGCCTGTTCATTAAGTTTCAGAAAGTGATTCTTAAAATTGCATAGTTAACTATGCAATATAATGAACACCTGTGGTTCAAAATTTAAAGTGCACACTACATTTACACCATCTGCAACCCAAATTCAGGATGCAATTCATTAATGGATGAAGATCTCAACATTTTTCTTCTGACCCAATTTCACTGTGTTCTTAGGCTTGTCTTTTTATCTAGGACTGAACAAGCTGCATTCTTCCAGAAGTGCAACTATACTCAATATAAACAAGTCTCTCAAGCGAGAGGAAAGCACTCTGCATCTTTCACTTGACAACAAAACTAAGGTCCTTGAAAGGTTCTAAGCAAAACTGTATTATCAGGCTAAAATAGGCATGTTTTAGGGGGAATTTCGACCTAGTTCTGCTTACCAGCATGGATTGGATAGAAAGTATCCTCAGCAGATGGGAGTCAAAGCCTTTCACCAAACCACTGCTAAAGCAGCACATGGAGAGATCTGCATAGGTTACCATACAGCAGCCAAGAACAAGGAGAAGCTCATTCTGATGCATTGGTACAGAGGTTCAAATTAAAAACTCAAGAATGACATTTATACAGTAATATGATAACTTTCCAGAGTTACACTCTGTTTGAAAAAAAAATTGAAATAATCACTATTTAACATATCCATACACATCAAATTAAATTTAACAGCTTGTTTTTACTGGAGGTTCCAATAGCAAATAATGAGCAGCCACTTTTGGCCTTAAAGAAAAAAGAAATACACAGCCACGCTGACAAAAAAAATAACATGCCACATTAGAATAATAAGCGGTTCTCAGATTCCACAAGAGAAATTCTATAAGGCTCAAAAATTGTTGATTCTGCTCAAGAGATGCACCTACTTTTCAGACCAACCCATGTAAGAAGGATTGCAGTACTTGTCAAAGCCCTAATTTCAATACAGACCTTGGGGCGGGGGGGAAGCTGTCCTAGTTAAGAGACAGTGTTGAAAGGAAAGCTAAAAACAAATAAAACATGCATCACTGACTTGTTTATTTCTGAATCGAGCAAGAAACTTCAGAAGCAAACAGAGCTCTGAAGTTTGAAGTGTGGTTTTATATCCCTCCCTCTCCACAAATCAAGGGCATAGCGTTGTTTCTAAGGTAAAGCCCAGAACCGAGAACCAGAGCAGAGTTTTAGTCCCAAGCACCCTTTTCCCGCCATATACTCGGGTAATCTTTCACACTGTGTTATGAGGGTTTGTTCTTTAGTTTCTGCAGACATTCAAACAGACCTAGGATAGTTTCTGTAGCCCCTTTCCTGGGGGCACATGGAAGTGCATGCATAAGCCTTCACATTTTATACAGATGAAAAGCAGTGAGTTTGAGGTTCTTAATGCTAACACCTGCATGATTGCACCCTTTGTCACCTAGAATTCAATTTTCTAGTGGAAGTTACAAAGGAAGTCCCCAAACTGGGTTTTGTGCATGCCTGTACTGGGTTTGTTGGTTGCCTGCCCCCTTCAAATATAATTCATTTGAGACATATTGAAGTATAAAAATATCACAGCAGTCATGAACATCAGGGAAATTATTGATTACAGTAGTTCTATAAAGCAATCCAACTATAAGGAAAGCATGCAAATAAACCTTGTGAGACAAATCTAATCTTTGGTTTAGTGTTTTGGGGTAGGTTTGTGGGGTTTTTTTAAGTCCTAAATACAGCACAGGAAAATGAAAAGCACTAGTTGATTTTACTCTAATGAAGCTCAAGCTCTTTTCAGAGGGAAACCCTCTCTTAAATCCTGAAGTGCTTGGCTGATTTTTATGTTCTTTTATTCAGTTATTTATAAATAATAACGATACCCAGGAGAGCATCTTCCTTCATTGCCTGCAAGCTTTGAACCTCCCCAAATTCTCATTAAACTACTTCAATAACTTGCTCATACAGCCATATAATTACAGTCACATAGTAAGCAGTGAAGTTTCATTTTTCCAGAAGGCATGAACCATATCCCTCATTGAGGAATATTTACTATGAAAATAAGGAAATAGGTAAGTTGTGCTCAGTCTGGTATTGTAGTTAAATATATGATATGCCCAAGTCTCATGCTCAGTCTAGGACTGTTACAGGGGAAGCCAATCCAGCCACTTATGAAGTGGCCTTGTGTCATTCTGCCATGAATCTTCAAGAGACAGAGGTTCTGCCAGCAGGCTTGGAAATAAAACCCATTCAGTTCCATGCAGATATAAGGTTAAAGGGAGGAATCACTGATGTGTTAACTGCAATTGAGAAAACTCTGCAGCAATAGGAGACAGAGCAAAAAGAAAAAAAGGAGAATCGTATTCTGAAACAGGATTACAGTACAAGTCATTGTGCATCTTTAAGTAAGCTTTTGCAATACTGAAAATCCTCCTTTACTCAAATCCCTTCCTTGAAAACGATTTTATTTGTGCAGCCGCTCAGACAGAGCATATAGCCCTACCCAAAAAGTCTGTATTATGGATATTCAAGTCAGTCAGTAAGGTAATTACCTTATTCTAGAAACAATGAAAACAAGTCAATGGTATTTGGAAAAACAGTGACACACCATTGCCAGAGCTCTTGCAATTAGCGGCCAGCAGAGAAACACTTTAACCCAGATTCCTCAATCTCTCCTGCACTGTATCTTCCTTCCAGTTCAATAGACAAAGTGCTGCAGCCTTCCATTACTACCGCACAGCAAGTCTGCAGCCAAATTACACAGTGTTCAGTGCTTCTTGGCAAACAGTCCAAACCAAGGCCATGGATAGCCATGGATAGCATGGATTGTCCTTTGATAGCAGATCTGTTCTGTTTTTTTGTAACTGCTATAAAGCAAAGAAAATTACTCATTATCAAGGGCTGCTTCAGTTAAAATCTGTATTAAAATTAAGAGAATGGAGCAACAAGAACACCACATTCTGCTTTGACATGAACATAAAATAAGTTTAATTTAGAGGCAAGTTTTGCAGTTAAAAAAAACCCCACCCTTTTTGGGCCTGACTAAAGTGGAGCTCAGCAGTTCTGAGGCTGTAGAGCAGGCACCCCGGGAAGAAGCTCATCACACTCTTCCCTCCCTGCTGCTTCCCCAACCACCTTGGGAAGGAAAAAGGAATTGGTGAATTAGCTGTTTTTCCTACAGTCTTTTTCTTTCCAAGAGAAGATGAAGAAGATGGAGTAGTGAACTATGTGTCAGCTGGAACAGTAACTGCCCAGGCATCTGTGCGTCCCCTGGCAACTGGGGGCGAGGGAAAGGGAGGGAGGGGATGGAAGGGGAGACAACAGCAGTTCTCTGGTTTTAATCCAATACTGAAGGTCCACTGAAATCCACGGGAACCTGAGCAGCAACAGTATAGTGAATGGAAATCAGGGCGTACAGAGCAGAGAACAGGGAAAACAAAGAAAAGGAAATTAAATTAAAGTAGAAAACTGGTAGCTTTTCCCCAAAAGATCACTGTATCTATAATAAAAAACCCTGTAAGGTGTCTCAGCATCTCATTAAGCTGACTTCTCCATGCAAATCAGTACTGAAGTGAAAATTTGTAAGAAACTTGAATATTTAGAGGAAAAAATGGTCAACAAGTCACTCCCCCTATTAAGATCTGGACTGTATTACGAACAAAGTTTGAAAGCAGTTTCCTGGTGATTATTCTCTACTGAATGTGGTCATTGCTGCCCAAACAACAACAGGAAATTTGAAATAGTTCTGCTGAAAAATGAAATGCAATAGTAATAACAATATTATTACTTTGGAGTACTTCACATATATGATGTACTCCACAAACATTAATTTTTCCTAATCAGCTCCATGAATCAGGTATGTATTATTAATAGCACCATTATGCAACTGCTGCAGATTCCCGTTATTTCTTCTGCTCACTTCTCTCATTCCTTTTTTCTCTTTCGCATGCAGAGCACATCCCTCTGATTCGTTTGCATTCCTCCTTTTCTCCTCACCCACCTGCTCTGGCACCCCTACCCTCTGTTTCCAGTGGTAACCATTTTAAGGCAGACAGGGGTGTTTTATGCCCTTAGGTAGCCTGAACAATTTGAGCAGGTTCATCCTATTTACCTGTATCACTTACACCTGATACTTTAAGCTGCAAATTTTTTTGCTGGATAGACTGAGAGCCTGTATAGCAACGCCCACCAGAAACATGCAGTCATCTGACAACAATGAAAAACACAGCTCATGGTATCTGCACCAGCACAGGCACCTGCTTCACCACCAGCCACTTCTTCTGGAAAAGGACAAATGTCTAATTTTTAAGCACTGGAGCTGAGCAATAAAGCAATAGTCATATAGTGGCCCTACAATGACAGAACAAATCTGCTACAGCAAATGGTGGTCTAGCCTTCATCTAGTTTTATAAGTAATTCATCATAGATAATAAAATTTGTAATTTCTATCTAAAACTTGGAAGTCTTCATCAATTTTTACACGAGTTCATCAGTATCACCTGGTATGATAGTATTCACATACAATGCAAGTACTAACACAAGGGAAATTTTCACTCGCATACACACGCAATATTGCAAATGTAATCAAACACATTAGTTCCTTCTTTGCTGACTTAGACTATAACTCATCAATAACTGCAGAATATCGCAGGGCAAACACTAAGTTAACAGGACTATTTCCTCTGAGGCAGCACATTTCAGAGCTGTTTTTTAAAATGCTAAGCTAGATCTATTCATCAAAATTGTTTTCTTTAGGTGGAAACCAGTATTACAAGAAAAAAGATTACTTGCTTACCTCCCTGGCAAAAAGCATACAAACAGAAAAGATGAGACAAATACCTTTACTGAATGGCACAGACCTGAGAAAACAAGCATTCAAAAATCAACCGCCAACATAACCATGCTAGATTTGGTATTTCCTTAAGCATCTGACACGCGAAAAGATCTGAGGTATTAGGTAAAAATACTAACAAGGAATCAATATCCAACAAGACCTGTCTTCCAGCCTCATTTTAATTAACAGGTGTTAAAAATTTTTATTAAAAAGGTTAGGTATTATTGTTTTTCTTTCCAAAGGTATATAAAACTATCTTCTAATTATCTGGATAGAAATGAAGCAGAAAACTGAGTTAGAAACTTTATGCCTCCTATCCACAGTCAATAAAATCTCTAGACAAATCCCCTTTCCCAGTAAAATTCAGCATCAGCTGGTTTATAAAATGAATTGAATCAGCAGCAACGCTTTCAGTCAAGGAGAGAAGAACACGCTGTTTTCTCTAACCCTTCCAGAACCGGGGTGCGGCAGTGCAGAGCCCCGCGCGCCCTCAGCCCGAGGGCTGCCCCGGCAGCACCGTGACCCTAACGCGAAAGCGCACAACACCCTTGTGCCAGCGGCACTGGCGCAGCAGCCAGCCCCACCCAGGGAAAGTGAATCTGAATGGATGCATGATCCTCACGGCCTAATGCACAGCAGTTTCACATATTACAGGCACACCAAGGGCTGGCATGGCACTTCAGCTGTTGTAATTCCCTTGCTGCTTAATATACGTTGGATCCTTTTATTCATCAAAACTTTGTACTCACAGATTTTTTTTATTTCCCCTCCTTTTTTACGATTACTTACGTATGTAAAACTAAGACAGACAGATTCTCCTTCACTCTTAGTCCTTTCAGAAGAGATGATGTTCAAAGTATGACAGCAAAATCAAAATCCAGATTCAGTCAAAAAGCAGAGGTCCAGCTTCTCTCCAAAGTCCCTCCCAGAGAAGAGCTTTCTGGGTCTCCTCCTCTTACTCCCAAGTGAGATACCACCACAAACAACACTGCCTTGAGCTGCCAGCATGATTTTTAAAGAGCATCCACGAAAACGCCGCCAAGAGTAAACTCAAGTTTCCGCTTATCCTGTCTCACATGGTAGTGCATAAAGAAAAAGGCTGTCAGACAAGTCTCGTACTCTGCAGTAGGGTAATAGCTCATACATTCTCCATTATCAGATCATGGAAAAATATGCAATAGGTTAAAGTACTTAATATCATAAATTAAGCAGGGTCAAGACCAAGTGAACACTCCAATATTCAATACAAATATATCATTCCTGTGGTATTATTTCATTACTTTGCAGCATACAACAATACACTTGCAAGGTTTACGTTCCCATTTCTATTCTTCAATCTTTTTATGGGTTTCACAACTTTACTAAAAACACATTTGAATTTTTACTGTTGTGTCTTTGTGACAACGTACATATATTCATCCTGTAGTTCTACCAATTAGTCTAGCACCACGATTTACTGCACTGCAAATATTCAGCATCAAGATTCACACAAAGCTTGTCAGCTTCTCCTAGGAGAACGTTTGGTATAACCTGCCAGGTCCTGGTGACTTCTTGGGACCTTCTGCTAGCTTTTACAGCTTTTTGGCATTAGCAGCTCATTAACTGCTTTCTCTGAAGACAAATATGTTGAAACTCTATAATAATTTCCTCTGTCAGTATCTATTTCTGAGCTTACTGATTCTCAATTCAAAAGTTTTGAACATCTTGCAAGCTTTGATTTCTTGCCAAGGTTGTCTTATGCTTCTACATCAGATTTCTTCATACACCTTATGGTTATCTCCACCTTGCAATAGTATTCCATGATTAGTTTTGGTCTTGTTTTCCTAAAGATCCCCAATTCACACTTCTCTCTCTCCCCCCACCCCCATAATGTTGTGTTTTGGGGTTTTTTTAAGTCTTGACATTTTCAAATCATCACCTAGAAGATGGTTGAACTCCTTCTGAAACTGCCTTATTTAATCATATTTTTCCACACATTTTTATCCTAAAAACATACTGGAGAATTTAGTATGTTTAAAGAGATCAAAGTATTGATGCCTCAGTGAATGCTAGGCTCAAATTCTGAAGATATCTGCCAGATAATGTTTACAAAATATTTTAAGTTTTCTACTCTTCATTGTTTCAAACTTTTCAAAACAGTACACTCAGAGGAGCACCAGTTTCTTGGAAGTATATTTTACAGCTCCAGAAATATTCTATTTGTAGCTTTAACAAAATGCCAAATGTATACAAGTATTTACTCCTCCTCCAATTAAAAAAACAAAGCAAACCAAAAAAACCCAAACACAACATGTAGCAAGAATCAGATTTACTCAGATTAACTGGCATTGTTACCTGAAAAGTTGTACTTTGAAGAATGATTCACCTTCACAATATTAAAACTGGTTTTTTTTTAAATGGAAACCTTAAATTTCCTGATCATGCATGTGTAATAATAAATTCAACCTAACAAAAGTCCTAAGTTTAAACCAATTAATTTCTAAGTTTTAAAGATATTAAAAAAAATTGAAAATGAAGTGGTGATAAACCAAAGCTGAAAAGTTTGGTTTTAATTTCCTTTAAAAGCTTTTTGTGCAGTTCTGGCTAGAAGTTTAAGTTATTTTTAAGAAAGCACATTTGAGAAAGCCACAGGTAATTTTTTTTTTTAATGAAAGTCTGCCCTCTTGTGTAAGATTGAAGTTTAGCACAACTACTGTCAGGAACACAGAGGATCAAGATCAGTGCTACTTCTTGACTACCTAGAAAACGTGAACCTTCCAGCGCTCTTCAGAGTGTGCTGCTTTTGCTGAACGGGGAACACACAGAGCAACTACTCATAATCTAATGCCCTCTCTGCAAAAAGAATAAAAAGAAAGTACTTTCTATTCTGCTTGTTATCTTGGCCAATAAACTAAAGTCAATTTGCAAATATTTAACCGCACAGATAATTTTGGAATTATTCACTTCCATCTTTTGTACACATTCAGTAGCGACAAAAGGAAAAAAAGGTTCTTCTCTGACTCTGACAAATAAAGAAGAAAGGGAAAAACAGAAAAATCATTGGAACTTTCTGTTTTTTAACCCTTATCCCAGTTAGTATACTATAAAGGCATCTATTTCCTCAAGAAGGGAGGCCAAGCATGGAGTCTGAGTCACAAGTACTTGTGAAAGCCCACTGATGACAACAAATAGATGTCACTTAATATTGACAAGATCCTAAAGTCAAAATCACTGAAAACTACCGTGACTAGTCAGCATAAGTAATAAAAATAAATGTTTATCCAGCTGCATAAGTAGCAGCATTGTCACAGAATACATAGTGCAAGGCATTCATTGCGGATGCAGATACCTACAAATGGGCAAAGCTTTCATGCATGCTTGAAATTAAGCCTGTTTAATCCCCCAGAAAAGTTAGGCATCTCCAACGTAAGTAAGTAACAAATAACACCTACTTTCGAAGGTGTTCGTGTTCCTTCAGGAATAGTTCTGTTCTTCTGTTATTCACGCCAGACCCACTTTTATATGATCTAAAATGTATTTAAAAAAATTTGAAAAAACAAAAATTTGAAAAATATTTTTTCCAGAGGCTTTTCAGTAGACAACTGTAACTGATTTACACAGATATCAAGCTTTGTTACTTTGAAGTGACCAAACAGAAAAGTTCCAGTCATGTCAAGACAGTCTTAAAATGATTTAGCATAGCTTAATAGTTTTATTTTAAAAACACAAGTTCCTTTTCAAGCACCCAACAAAAACAAAACAGAATCTTACCACAACCTTAATAAGAGTTATGAATTCAAGTAACTTTTTTTGCATTATTCAGAGTAGAGACAAATAAGCTACGCCAAGTATTCTCCTGCAGGAGGGTTTCCACCTTCTCCCTTCGAGGACAGTCCCATACCATTGCTATAACACACAATACAACTTACTCGATATCTTTTCGTACTGATCCCAACAGATTCTCCCTTTCTCGTATTGCCAAAAAATTTGCTTTGGTTTTGTGGAATTCATGTGTATAATCCTGTAATAAAACAATTATTTCAAAGTTTGAATCCTGAGATCAGTTTAACACACAACATACTCCAGGAAGATCCAACCATCTATTAAAATGTTCACTGTTCTCCAATACAATGTGCAAGACCAACTTAGGAAATTATCATAAAAAATGCTTGGAAGTTAATGCAAAGTATTTTTAAAACTTACTGCTTTTACAGTAGTTGCTAACTTTTGATTGACCTGTCCTGAAACCAGGACAGATTGATACAGCTAATGTCATAGAGGGAAACCCACCATAATTCCTTCTCCCAGTTCCATATAACTTCACCTTTCTGATGAATTATCATTTTGTGTTGGAATTTCCCATTACTGGTTGAATCTGAAGCACTAGTAAAACCTTCTTACTTGGTGTGGTGAAGAAGTTTCTTTCGTTAAGTTACACCAGATGAAAAAGAAGTCTTTTCTGAATGATGCAGATGATATTTTTTCTTTTTCCTTTTTTTTTTTTAATCTCCCAAGTTGCAATTTTATATTTTAAAAATTTCAGGCAGCTGATACTGCTTGAAAACCAATTTAACTGGCAACTGGAGTCCACCAAAAATCATTGTAAACATTTGGCACTATTTTCCATATAAATGCTATGGCTTTTACAAAACATTAACCTTTCTACATTGTGCATTACATAGATACAAAACAGAAACCAAACTCTGTATGACCAGCCAAATAAAACATACATTTTTAACATTACTATGCCATGAAAACATCACCGGTTTGAAACATGGTTGATTTATAACACTAATTAGTAGCTTTAGCCATCAATTTCCTTCAACTCCCTTCAGCAGTTTAGATGGTTTTATAATCATATTTTCTTATCTTAAAAGTGACGTTCCCTCTCATGTTGCTATGTGACAGACCACACAGACAACATAATTCATTACAGTATCTCTCCCTCTTTGCTATATAAAAAACACCTACATAAGATCACATGCTTTACTCTTCTTTCTTAGCTAGGTGTTAGTCACCAATATGACATAAAAAAATGCTATTTTTCAACTCAGAGTTCACTGATTGGGGTGCCTGGAGAGAAGAAAAGTGAGATGGGATCGGTGGCATTTAAAGCTTCTGGTAACACATTCAAGCATGCTGTGATACCAGTACTGTTAAAAATTCTTGCAAACAAACAAACAAAATAAAAGCAAGAAGGACATGCATTTGTTACCTGCAGTATGTCTCTATGACGCTGTAACGTATGCATCAGTGCAGCATTCAGGGACGGCACTCCTGCACTATTTGTGTATTCTGACATTTTGTCATTTATTCCAGTAAGCTAGAGGAAGAAAAAAAAAAAAACACACCACAAAAACACGAAATGGCTTATTCTTGTAAGAAAGTTACAATGTCTAAGTTGAAGGAGCTAGATATAACGACAGATACATACCTTCAGAAACACTTCTATCACCCACACTAATATTTCTTAATGTTCATCACAGAAAACTGTAGTGCAGTATTTCCTAGATGCTGAACTAAAATCACAGTAACTTGAGTTACCTTTCCCAGAAGTTGTTCAATCTCCACAGCCATGGTCTCAAACATTCTGTCCTGGCTTGATCCATTTAAGAGAGGAGTTGTGTCAGAGCTAAGGAAAAAGGGAAGGAGCAGTTACTGAAAACTACATCATCTTTTCATGAATGCAAGAAATATGGAAACACTAGTGTTGGGTGTTGGCAAGCTCCACTACCCAGTTCTCCTTAGAGGGATTAATTAAGCTCAGAAAAACTACATTTTCTTACCATACATGCCTTTAACTCGTATCTGAACTAATGACACGATACCACTTGGGAAAAATATAACCTTTCCTTGAAAGATATGCCTGACACCAAACACATGTCTACTACCAGCACAGGTCTAGCACCAATACCCTTCTCTCCCCAACTTTTTAAGCTTGATTTATTTATTTAGTGGCAGGAGGGAGCATTGAATGAGTAGCATGTTACACCAGCTATATAATTACACATTAATAACACAGTGCTAGGACAACCCACTGACCTATTAAGCAGTCAATGTTCTACAAAGCAAGCCAAACCACGTAATTTATCACAATTACAGTTTCATACCATACACCTTCTCTATATGCTTTTTAAGAGAAACTTAAACCTAAGCAACAGGATAGAAGCAAAACATAGGGTATGTCAACCTGCAGAAGTATGACAGATAACACCTTTCAGAGACTACTATTCGCTTTAGTAAGCTACCATACCTAGAGTATGAGTTCTGCACAGGACAAACTAAAGCCATTAGATTACACAGCAGGTAATAGAGTACAGAGCTAGAAACAAGAGAGAGACTAGGGACACCAATTCAAGAGTATCGTGATCATTCCTGAGGTGCTCTCAGGCTTCCAGAACCAGAAATTCACAGAAAAGTTCAGAAAATGATTCAATCATCAGGTTTAAAAAAAAAAGGGGGGGCCGGGGGAAATATCAGCACACATACACATAGCAGTCACACTCACAACTGACACACAGTGTTGGGACCCACAGCTAATAAACAAAGAATGGCAAAAAAATTTTCAAAGGTTGCACACAGGGACAGAGAAGTTGATAATTAGTGCTGTGGAACTGTAGGAATAACCTCAACTCTGGTCTGTAAGCTAGAAAGACTTGAAAGGTTTTGTCATACTAATTCTTCAGTCAAACATCAATCTGCCTAAAGCAAAGAAAAATTAAGCTAATACGTACATACGCATGTACATACAACTAGTTCATATATATAAAAACAATTATAAAGCTGTATTACTACTCATCTTAGGAGAAAGCCAGAAAGAAGTAGCTACCCCTCCTGAAGGGAGGGCTGTCCCTCTGCACAACCCTGGACCAGTCACAGCTGCTCAGTGCTCCGGTTCCCTTATCATTGAAATAGGGATTACAAATACCACACCAGCCCACCTGGAAGGTGCAAGGCTAAATTCCCCTAATGCTTAAATCCCTGAAAACTCCCTCTTAGTTTAATACAAGAAAAACTAGAAAATAAGCCAATGTAGCATGCATTAAAAAGTCCTATCGTTAGTTCACACACTAACCCCACAGTTACAAACTGAAGTTTAAATTCAGCTTCCCCCAGTGACATATATGCTCTCACAATGCACCACAGCAGCTCATGGACTTTTCTGGCTCACATGCCAATACTGCTCAACTTTGCATCAAGACGAACACCAGCATCGCAGCATCAAGAAGTGCTGAAATGAGCTTCTTAAAAAGCTAAGCATAAAAGCCACAGGCGGGACTAGCATTAAGCAAATTATAAAAATGAAACAAGCACCACAAGCAGGATTTAAAACATAAAGAAATGGGCTAGTACCTATACCTGTCGCGCCTTCCATCTCGGGTGCTGCTGTAGCTGGTGCAGAGTTTGCTGAAGGAGACCAGCTTCAGGTCCAGCTCGTTCTCCAGCTGCCTCGCCTGCTTCCTGAGATCTGCACAGGGCAGCCGAGGGTGGGGGAGAAGTCACAAAACGGCAAGCGACCCCACGCCTTTGGGGGACGCGTTTTCACGAGGTGTTTTCAAGCAGAGCTGGCGCAGACCGCTCGGGAGACCCAGAGAGGGGAACCCCACAGAGAAAGGGGGGGACCGAAAACGGGCGCCCTCACAGAAGGGGGAGAACCCCACGCTGAAACGGGAGGGGCACAGCTAAACACACACAGGCCCTGTCCCACACGACCGGGAAGGTCCGGCGCGGGC
>NW_010535384.1:0-2608 GCF_000687285.1 Phaethon lepturus
GAAGCCAGAGCTGTCAATGACTTGCATGACATATGAGCATTTGAGGACAAAACAGAGAAGCAAATGCAAAAAAAGCTATAAAGGGCACCACACGTCTCTGTTCACAGTGACTGATCACATCACATGACCAAAAAAAATTGGTATACCACCAAGTGCCATTGACTTTACATAATCATGCACCAACCACAAAACAGCACGCTATGTGAATGTGTTATAGAAATGCATTCTACCCCTTGCCCTTCCATCCACACACCACTACTAAATTTGTGAGACACACAATTTTGCCAGTAGAGTGAAAGCATAATTCACTACTCATGTATTCACTCATGTAAAATCATGCTTTTCATATTAAGATTGCATCTTTGGTATTTTGTTGGTAGTTAACTATAGAGCTTGTATTTTAGAGAAATAGCCTTATTTAATAATAGCCCCAAATGGGGGAAAAAGAAGAAATCCAGCATCTGCAGATGCTATTCATATTGCTTCTTCATTAGGTAACAATCCTATAAATGAGGTAAAACAAACATACTGTAATAAATCAGTTTGCATAGATAAATAAGTTCATATTTCCTAGAAATCCAAAGTAATAGTGATTGGAAACCATATCTGCTTTCCTTCAGCCAAAATGCAGTAAGTACATTTTCTCTAATTCTTAGAGTATTTTCATTTCAAGTTAATTTCATATATACTGTATTTTCAATTACAAGATTACTAATTCCATTCAATTACTAATGTCCAAGAATATCAGCCTTACCAATATTACGTTATGTACCATGAATACCAGCAGTATTGCAAACCTGGTGTTTTTTCTAGCTTGCAGTATTGAGTAAATTGAACAGCAGTTTGACCAAAAAGGATCTTCTTCATTCCTGGTGTTTTGCAGGACTTGAGAGCTGTGCATGGTTCACTGTAAGTGCCAGGATCTGGTGTGACTGATATCTCAGGCAGAAATCTCTAATGAAGCAGAAGAGGGAAAAAAAAAAAATATGCCAATGATACCCTACAGCACATTCAGAAACTACATAAACACAAAGTGCTTGTATCAGTACAACATGTTTACAGTATTCTTTCTTTCTGTTTTTTGATGTCATTCAGACACCAGCTACCAGACACACAGCTACCAGCTTAAACCTTTCTGGTCACATAGGAGTGATTGTCAAACATGTATTAATGGCGAGCATTAACACCACTTGGTTGTGCAAAATACTTTGCATGTATGTGCACAAATACATAGCCATATGAATAGCTGACAATATGCAAAATGTTTATTCAGTCAACCCATGCATTAGTGGTATAGCTACAGACATTTTCAAAGACATGCCTACCTTTGAAAAATTATGCCTTCCATTTTTAGTTTATATCACTGCTGTCTCTATACATGCTGCGTACTGAATACAATATTGCAGAAATCAAAGTATTTTTATATTCAGATACTTAAATACCACAATCCAACTAGTACACATAGCAAAACAATAAAGGGAGGAAGAACTGTATATTTATTGTGAAGATATTTTAGGGGAAGTTAATTTAGCTTTGTGGACATAAGCTGTGTGATACCAGTGGGCCTCAAGATTTATCACTGGTATAGAGCACAATCCCTGGCTGACTGAATTTACTATAGTTAGATGTAAACTAAGCAAAAAAAAAAGTCTCACTGAACATCAATGAATTCCTAAGTCACGTGACTTTTAAAGTCCCATTCAAAACATATGACAAGAACTAATATACCTCCATGAAATCATTTTTCAGTCACAAATGCACACATCAAATTTACCTACATTTACTTGTGCTCACCATCACAGAAAAACAGGTAAAACAATTTAAGTACACACACCTCATTTTAAACTGCTTCATTTGAATATTCAACCTTGCCTTTTTTCCCTCATTAATTTTATTTTCAGGAAATAAAAGCTTCTGAAGTATAAAGCACAGGGGAAAAAAAACCCCAAACCTTTAAAGTTGCTAAAATTTAGAAGCCATAAGCTATTCAAAGCCTCGTTGTATATAACATAACTATGATATGGATTATTTTGCAATTTAAAAATTAAAATCAGCAAAGCAAAAAATCATACATTGTGAGAAAAGAAACAGCCTTGAAGGCCTGATAACCCAAACCAGTAACCTTCTGAAGAGAAACTTCCTGAAAGTGTTTAAGAAAAGCCAGGCATATGCTTATCCAGCTATGATTTCAGAATACATTATTACTGAGTAAGAATAAAAAACCCAGAAAGATAAGAGACAAAAATAGTTTTTGTCTCAAACTGGGGCAAACATCTCATGCTGCTGAAGACAAATACAGATGGGAGAAAAATAGGCCTTTGGAAAAATAACAAAGAAAGAGAGATGAGAAGGAAAGGTTTGTTCTAATCTATACTTCAGCATATGTATAATCCTAGCTTTACATTTGCCGAGTATTTCCTGATAATTTTAAAAATAGATTTTTTTACATTTAGTCATGGAGTGGTGAAAATGTCGCCTTGGATCACTAGCAACTGAAAGCTATTAGTTAGCTTAGTGACACATGCACATATACATATATATATAGCTACACACACACATATAATAATTAAAAATATGTTTAAATATCTTTTGTGCTTCAGGAGTAAAG
>NW_010535385.1:0-325 GCF_000687285.1 Phaethon lepturus
CAGTCTCTCCAGGGGTATACCTGCTGCGGCAGAGACTTATGCACAGCCACAAATGCTTTGAGATGTACCTGTTCCAGTGTGGAATCATGTACAGTCACAGATGCTTCGGAGTGTCCTGCTCCCCCACGTGGACTCACCCACAGGTCACAGTCCCTTCGACTTGAGTTCACCCTGGAGTTCCAGCCTGTCCAGTACAGCAGCACAGAAACAGCAGCGATGCCCTGGCCACCTGCCAGCCCAGGCTCATGGCCATTGCTGTTATCAAAATCTTCCCAGGCCTAGCAGAGACAGCCAATCAGCAGCACGGCAGCACGGCCACAGCGCA
>NW_010535385.1:432-900 GCF_000687285.1 Phaethon lepturus
CCAGCTATAAAGTAGACCAAGCCCATTCCAATCAAACCTGTCATTATCTCAAACTCTTCGAGCCCCACGTTGGGTGCCAAAAGGACTTATCAATATTCATCCCAAATCCAAAACATAGCCTCATACTAGCTTCTATGAAGAAAATTAACTCTATCCCAGCTGGAACCAGTTCACCCTTATGTTGCCAGTCCAGATCCACCTGAGCCACTTTAATCTTAGCAGCCTGACCCACCTGATGGTTGTTTTGATGTTCTTCAGTGGCCCAGCTCTTGGGTACGTGAGCATCTATGTGACGTACTTTTATGACCAGATTCTCTAGTCGGGCAGCAATATCTTGCCATAATTCAGCAGCCCAGATGGGCTTGCCTCTGCATTGCCAGTTGCTCTGCTTCCATTGCTGTAGCCACCCCCATAGAGCATTTGCCACCATCCATGAGTCAGTATAAAGATAGAGTATTGGCCATTTTT
>NW_010535385.1:957-1224 GCF_000687285.1 Phaethon lepturus
GTTGAGCAGCTCCTGCGTCTCGTCATATAGGGCTCCATACAGCAACTTTCCACCTCCGATGCTTTCCCACAGTGCAACAGAACTCATCAGTGAACAGGGTATATTGCTTCTCATTTTCTGGCAGTATATTATGCAGTGGGGCGTCTTCAGCTCGTGTCACCTACTCCTCCTGTGGCGATATTTGGAAATCTTTGCCTTCTGGCCAGTCCATGATTCCATGATTCCAGATCCATATTCCAAAATTCCTGGGAGATTGGTGTTCCATAT
>NW_010535385.1:1271-1806 GCF_000687285.1 Phaethon lepturus
GCCGGGGTGCCAAGAGGAGCTGTGCTTCAGTACCAACCACTTCTGAGGCAGCTCAAACTCCTTCATATGCTGCCAATATCTCCTTTCCAGTTGGAGTATAGCGGGACTCAGATCCCCTATGTCCTCGACTCCAAAACCCTAGAGGTCGACCTCGGGTCTCTCCTGGTGCCTTCTGCCAGAGACTCCAGGTCGGGCCATTCTCCCCGGCTGCCGTGTAGAGCACATTTTTAACATCTTGTCCTGCCCGGACTGGTCCAAGGGCTACGGTGTGAACTATCTCCTGTTTAATCTCTTCGAAGGCTTGTCTTTGCTCAGAGCCCCATTTAAAATTTCTTTTTAAATTTCTTTTAAACTTTCTTTAAAAGTCTTAAAAATTTAAGACTTCTTCCGGGTCACTTGATAAAGAGGGCTTACAATCAGACTGAAATTTGGAATATGCATCCTCCAGAAGCCCACAACACCCAAAAAAGCTTGTGTTTCTTTTTTGTTAGTATGTGAGGACACATCTGTTATTTTGTTGATCACATCCATTGGG
>NW_010535386.1:0-22307 GCF_000687285.1 Phaethon lepturus
GGGCGGAGGGCCTGTGCTCCTGGTGGCCCCTGGTTCGGAGCCGTTGCCCTCCTTTCCCCCTGTACGCCACTGTTTAAAGTGCGTGAGGTTTACAGCCCTGAAGAGAGTGTAGCAAAATATGATCACAGCCACATAGCAGCTCTTTCCCGACTGACAACAAAATTCTTCCGAGTTTGGGAGGAAGGTAAGGCTTATCTGACTGATCTTTTGGCCTAACCGTTCAACGTAATGGTTACCACACCCATTCCTCCCATGTAGTGTATTTACTGCAAGAATAATATTATTCAGGACGTGTTTTCCACCGAATCACATATATCCAAGCCCAAGAGGAGGGAGTGAGTCAGGAGTCTGGTTTTAAAAATAATCTGACAGTTTTCTAAAGCTACCCAGATACTGCTTTTTGTAGAGCAAGCTGAAAAATATCTGAGGTATTTGGGTTTGGCATGCTGGTCTCAAGCATGATTCGCTCAGAATATTTTATTTACAGAAAAGTAGTGGGGAGGAAAGAGCACTCCCCAGACATGTGTCAAGTGACAGGAAATAAGTCAAGCTGCATGAGTATTATAGTGGTCTTCCCTTAAAAATAAAACATTTTCCTTGTGCTGGAGACAATAGTTTAGTATGTTAAATTATGTGCTGCAATCTGGAAGGTAAATCCTTCCATAAAACTGTCAGCGTAGCTCATGAGCCAGCTCACCATAACAGCTCTCTTTTCAGCTGCTACAATATTCTTCTGGTACAATGTGCATTGCATACTGCCCATAAGTGTTTTATGTGAATGATGCTTCAGTAGTGCATCCCCACGTTACACCATCGCTGAGAGACTTTTGTCATGGCACCTCTGGTGCTGTGGAAGGTGGGGGCCACTAAGAGCAGCATAACGAATTGTAGGCAGGTGAGCCTTGATGTGAAGGTCTTTTATTCCCTTTTCTATTTCAAGCACGTTGGTAGCACGCGTCACGGATAAGATGCTCATTTTCAAGGCATCACTAGAGAGAGATTTCTGAGGATAAATAGAGGATTAATTTTTCATGGGAAAAAATGTAGGACCAAATAAAAATAGTTAAAGGATGAAATATGCCCACTATTTCTGTAGCAAAATCAGTTATTCTGCAAACCACATGGATACACTTGAAATAGAAGAATAAAACACTTGTAAGAGAGACTGTCATCTTTTTTTTTTCTGTAAGACTTCACCCCTAAAATAATTATTGTAGATGTGAAAGATAGTGAATTCTTTTTCCCTTGAACTTTAAATTGGGAATGAGAGCTAAACTCAGATTTTCACTTTGCAATTCTCACTCAAATATCTTAACTGAGGATTCAAGGAAAGTCAAATATTGCATCTAAGATGAAAAAAGCTCCAAACAGCCTTTTGGCTTTCAAGTTTCTCTGGATCTGTAATAATAAAGCATACAGTTTCAGCCTTCTAAGCCTACTGACTCTGGACAAGAGACAAGTCTTTCTATCAGTTTCAAAATTACAGGCTGCTGGTTTGACCCTGCAGACCTCTTCAACCTACTGAATCACAAAGTGATGGAGGAGTTGAGGAGATATGGACTTTATGGATGTTCTTATATCAAAGAATATGCCAATTAATAAAAACTATTCAGAAGTTGGGAGGAAAAAAAATCACTGAATTATATGGGTTATTTCTACAGAAAAATCTATCATTTACAATAAAATTGGTGTCTGAAGTGAGTATTCCAAAAACAAAAAGCTATTATTTCATATAAATGTGAAGCCTAAAATAATGTTTAGAAAGATGCATTTTTTTCTGCCTACCCATAAATCAGAGTTCAGCTGAACTCCACTGAAGGACTAGCTGTGTTTTCAGAAGAAGCCAGATTGGAGCCCAAGACAATAACGAAGAAAGAGTTGAAATATCTGGCTTAAAAGGCTAGTAACTACCTAGAAGTCTTTCCAGAGGTGCAAAGTAGTGCATATGTGTTCTGGGTCTTTTGCAATGTATTTAATTTAATTTAAACACCATATGATTCAGCTAAATAAAATGCAATTTAGTCACTCAAGTAAATGCTACTACTTACCTCTTGTGGAAGGAACTTTTTGACATGATATGATCATTAAACTGCACTGGAAAGAGAGACCTGAAAATGTGAGAAATAAAAACTACTAAAAATTGTTAACAACTTCAAATTTAGAACTTAAGTATTCTTCCTCCTGCAACTGTAGCTAGAAGCCATGAATTAAAAGTGTTTTGAAGGTTCAATGATCTGATCCTTAGGGCTGATCCTCTCAGATCAGTCTGGATGACTGTAAGAAATGTACAGTGGTAAAACTTGTTCTGTAGTTGCCTGTATTGTTAAGCCTGTGAAAAAAACTGAAGATTTCACTCCATGTTGGCTGGACCTTTCATGAACTTCCTTAATTGAAATGTAAAATTTTAAAAGATACCATTTTTAAGATGTCCATTTAGGCGCTGGGGGAACCTGTTCTACAGAGTTTTAAGTATCTACATCTCTGAATTTATTTTGAAGCATTGGAAGCTGGGGACAAAAAAAATGGCTAGTCATTTTTTAAAATATAGGCCTAATATTGTAAGTCAGAGGTTTATTTGTCATAGGGAATATATTAGAGCATGACTACAGAGAAGAACTATTTTACTGATACACTGTAAATGATACAAACAACCTTCCATTTAGTTTTCCAAAGTGTTTTAGAGAACTGTAGTTCTTTTAAAGTGGAGTTTTACTTGCTAAGAACAGCTTTGAGTTGCACATCTGTTGACTAAAACTTAGATCTAGTTCTGCAATAAAATTTTGCTGGTTTGTATCAGTCATGATTTGTTATTGGCAATAACAAAAATTGCCTGTTTTTCCCAGGGAAGTGTCTTGTTTCTTGGCTTAGTTCTACATAGGGCCCCAACTGTATGTCTGCCACACATATTCCTTCTATGCTGTGGTTCCTCCCAACTTTTATATCAATTGTTGAACAATCACTTATCCAATCGCTTTTGTGCCTGGTTTATTTTACCACATAATTTCTGAAACACCAGAAAAATGGTAACTGAAAAGCTAAAATGATGTTGCTTCAGAGCTCCCCTTCTTGGTAGATTGTTTAGCAATATCCTAAATGTATATTTTTCAGCAAGTCCTTGTAAAAGCCTCTGTGCCTTGGCTTATGCACTAATGGCACAATGATGCCTGGGTTATTTCAGTGATCCTCTATAGAAGTATTTACATTGTGCTGGTGATTTGATGTGGTCTGCCAGTGCATAACTATGAGGCAGAGAACTCTAACTGAGCCATTAAATGTTCCTACAACCTCCTTTAAGTATCAGAATGTCTTAGTCTAACTCTGCTAGGGAAGGACAGACAAGGGCAATGCACTCATGGGCTTGCCAATTTCCCTTTATGTTTGCACTCTCTTGTCCCAAGGATGTAGACAACTGTAAGTGCCATTTTTAACAATTGAATATAGCAATTTAGAGATATCCCCTTAAAAAGGTCCACTCATGAATTTTGCAACAGGAAATGTAAATTTGCATTTTTATAGTTCTTTTATTCCAGGATATTTTGCTACACCTGGTCAAAACTTTATGTAGAAAAAGTCTCACACATGGACACATGATACAGTGCATAACAACTTTGCAAACAGAATCACACCTTTTCTATCCCAGATAATAAATCAGTTTGTGCTTATTCATTTACAAATGCACAGGTTACAATGAAAGTAAATATGTGATGTTTCAACCATGGTGGCCTTGAGGATGTGGAGAACCTTCCCTGCTTTTTAATTTTACTGAAGGCATCTCTGCTTTTTAATAGGTTACATCACTGGTGGAAGAGGAAATTATGATCTTATTGATGTCGGTGAGAGGTTATCCAATGACATCAGTGGGTCATGATTCTCAAGCTACGTGAAAGACACTAATTGCATTATTTTCTGGAATTCTGTATAGCTGGAAAATGTATTGCACTGAAATCAAACTGGAAGCCAAATGCTGGATAGAAGAATAACGGTAAATGTGGTTTCATGTAGATTTTGCTTCTGCACTGCGTTGATAATCAGTGTATAACCTACTGGTAGCCAGCTGGCATCATCAGAAACGAGAAATAGGTATTTAGCTGCTATGCCCCATGTACAGCATGACAGCAGAAGCAGCAGAGTGGAGAACTTTTGAAGTTGTGGTATGTACAGAAAGCATGGTAGGCTGGCTTCAGGGGGTTCCAGAGGAGGTCTGCCTGACTCATTTGGGATTTGTTTTCAGGTTTCCTTGGAGATCCCACTGCCCTTTCCAAGTTCCTTGGCCCGACACAAGTAATTAACTCCTTTTTGCTTGTGTAGCAGTAGAAAAGGCCTATGATCCCCTGCTTGGATCTGGAGGTAAGAGGAACTATTTGTGATAATTTATATCCTCCTAAGAGGAATTATTTGTGATAATTTCTGGCCTCCTGCATAACGCAAGCCAACTTCGTCTCTTGCTGTTTTGGGTACAATAGCATGTCTTGTAGGAAATACATCTGAACTAAGACATTTATTGTTATGGAGAAACCACCACAATCCTTGATAATGACCCACAGCATCTTTAAAAGATGACTCATTACTAGTGTGACCTTGCATACTTCCACCCATTCAATCACTGTGTAATTTTCTTGGCTAACCTTGAGTACCTTGCGTTCATCTGGCCCACATACCAGTGGGATAACAACTTGCAGTTATCTGAAAGTACCTGGTTTTGAAATCACTGCATTTCTTCAGATAAAAATGGACCCTGGATGAAACTTTGGCTTGTTTGTGTGAGATCACAAGCTGGGGCAGGATACCTGAGCCTTTTCACACAGAATTGCTTCTGATGGTAATGGAACTGTAACTGTATTTTCATGTCCATAATTATGATAAAAATGAACATGCCAAAAATATGCTTAAAAATTTTATTATAGTCTCATGAGGCTGACCTTCTTAAATAAAATAAGCAATTAAAGGTCTTCTGAAAAATAAGTATGGTTAAGGCTTTATTATACATAGCTTTCATGCAGGTTGTTGAATTCAAATGCCCAGATGGGCATATGTGCATGTGTTGTCTGTACATCTAATGATATATAATCACTATCTATGGAGAGAAAGAAAGGTGAAAGAGCTACTCAGGTAAGGGCAAGTGGCATGCAGGACTGATGTCTGGTAGCGAGATAGATACCTGCTGTCTTCATAGGTTCCATGTTACAGTTCACCTGTGCATGTTACAGCGCGCAGGCAGCGGCACTGGGGGAACCACTCACGTGAGCTCAGACCAGTGCTGATGTTTTCTGTGCAAACTTTGTCCATCCTTTTAAATAAGCATGGTATGCCTGGGAAGATAATGTGACAGGCAGTTTTTCCTTTTTCTCCTGTGAAATGGGTCATCAAAGCATGAAAATATGTTTGTGATATGATTCTCCAAAATTTAGTAAGATGTAAGGTAGGACCTGTGCCCCGTCTTCACAACAACTTTTTAATGTTTGCATGTCAAGGCAGGCTGTAAATGAACAACATAATAGAGTAAATATGATCACTCCAGACATACCACTCCTACTTCCCAAGAGATGCAGTCCATACAGCCACACTACTGTGTTTCTGGGTGGCCAGAAGCCAGAGAAGGCAGCTTGAAGTCTATAGGAATAAAGGCATGAAAAAGAAAAATAACATGGGCTGGGGAGAAAGAAGCATTCTGCAAACCTCTGAAGATCCTGGTTTTCAGTGTCAAATTGCAGGGAAGGACAGGTGGGTAAAGTGAAATGGAAAAAGAGAACAGGAAAGGATCTTAAGTTAAAAAGGAGAAGCTGTCCAGCCCACTTGCTCCAGCAGCTGTTGAACTCACCTCAGAAGCTAGCTGAGATTCTGAACCACATAAAGAAATTCCACTTTCTTAAAAATCTTTATAATGCATTTGCTATTCTATCTTTTGAGTATGTATTTCATCATAGCAAATCTAGGTACTAGTTTATCCTCACATTTTTTTGCTAGTTATAAAGCTGAGTCTTGGCAACCCAATGCAAGAAAGCATTCCCTCTCTATGGAAGCTACAAACCTTAAATCAAGATGTTAAAATACGTTGGCAGTGACCAGTACTGTAATCCATTTTCTCCCAGAGTCTGAAGACTGAGAAGAGGGATTTCTGTTAGTTGTGCAAGCTGGCCTGAGAGCTGCTTATACAAAGGTTGGGGAAGAAAATGTATCTTCTGGAGGCCATAGTTAAGAGGTGCACAGGTGGTATTAGGGAACACACATGATCTCCAAGGAAGTTTGTAACAGCATTGCCAGGAATATTTGATATATCCAAGAGCTGGTATAGCTATAAAAATTTTCTCTTGGGACACTCTGCCCAGAAATCCTTTTGCTCTATTAACAAGTCTATCAGCCTCACTTAGTTTTCCTATAAACACATCGTTCCATTGCTAGGTTGCAAAGGGGAATTCTCTACCCTCAGCCCTTGCAGTACAGTATGGTTATTAGACTGAAAATAAGCTGAGCCCTTGCGAAGGTAATCAGTAGGTTTAAAATTAGTCAACATGCAATAACAAATTATTTTTTTTCTTGCTGGGGAGTAAATTAAGAGTAGTCTAAGATATTCTTCCATAGCGTTTGTATGTTGTAAGCCTGTTACAGTCTGTGGTTAGACTAAGATCCCCGTTAGTATCCCAAAAGGGCTGTTAATTGGAACGTTCATTTATAGGAAGGAATCAATACATTCTTTGTGATGTGTGTGCTTCCATGCGTGCGTGGGAAAATGTTGCTTACACATTGTCCTTGTTGGTGGGATTTTGAATGATATTAATATTTCACCTCTGGGCTTCTGTTCCAGAAAATAACTAGGGAAATTAACAAGTAAAATATCAGAGGTTTTATGTAGGGATAAAAACTTTGCCAGCTGCTGATAAGTAAATTTTGAAACAGAAAAATAAATGTGAATCTCCCCATTCCATCTTCCCAAAAAATGACTTAAGAATGGCTTATTTTACATTATTTCTGCTATGACCACAGTTTTCTCATTGGATGGCTTACAGTACTCTGCCCTTTTCATAGCTTCAGAAACGAGTAACCCAGTATGTTGCCAAACAGCAGAAATTTTTTCTCCATCAGAAATTTTTGTGGTTTTTTTTAATTAACCTTAGTGAAATGGAAAAGTTCTGAACATAGCAACAGCAATAACAACTGCTGCTGTGAATTTTCCCTAAGCAGTAAAAAGGCTTGAGTCTCACACCTGAAAGGGACTGCTTGGTTTGTGACCATAGCAAGTGACCTCTGGATACTAATCTGCAATTTCTGTTGGGAGGCACAGATTAGAGTTAAAATAGTTAAACAAAATCTGACTTCTTGAAATCATGCAATTTCAGAGCAGTCATTGAGGAAGGCTTCCTGTCTGCAATTGCCCCCTGCACAAATTTCATGAGATGAAGCCTAAATTTAAGCACAGTGTGCTGAATTTCAGAGCAGGGAGAACCTCACTGGCGTGGCTGCCCCTGTTCTGTGGAGGCGTTTCTGGTATGTGGATATGTTCCAGCTTTTGAAGCTCTGGTTACATTTTAAAAATCGCATATCTTTCCATTTGTTTGCACTTCTTTGTTTTTTCCTGTCCATGAATATTCAAAGAAATTAGTCTACTGGCAGGAATGTTCGTAAACCAGCAAATTATAAATTAACATTAGAGGATATTGCAATGCTTCAAGAAAGTGACTATGGGAGTTACCTCCATCTGGGAATGGAGGAGGAATGATTTCTTGCAAGAATATTAAGAAATAGACAAAAATTCTGTTTTGAATTTTTTCACAAACCTCCTTTAGAAAAAAAAATCAGTGAATTGTAAAAAAAAAATATTAGCGTGCCTGTCCTTCAGAAAATTATTATATTCAACAAATCCCTGCTGTTATAAATCTGGCAACATCTAAGACTTATCATCAGTGTGACAAATTTCATGCAGGTGTAGGAATAATGTGAAAGCAAATGCAACGCAGCAATAATATTACATCTCCAAGGCTGGTTTCCAAGGTTGTTCCTTTTGTGTGTGGTTGAGAAGGGTAATAAAAGTCTGAGTGTGTGTGAGGCAGGGAACAGATGAGAAACAAATTCCTTGCTCCGCCATGATCTGGGTGTATCTTCAGGAGCAGTTTTGCTCCCACTGGGGCATATACTGCAATCTCTTGATGATGTACAATGCAAGTGTTGACGGTTTTTGGTAATGATCTTCCCTATCCTTCTCCATGTTGTCTTTTCCTTTTCAGAGCCCATTTCCATGAGGTGTTTGTACCAGACAGGATTAGTTTTGCTTGATTGTTTTGACTTTACTATTTTGACTTTTTTGTCCCTTTTGATTTTTCATTCTTCATGAAGCTGAATGTTACTGCTTAACATCCCTTTCTTTTTATCATTCTCATTCCATATCTGTCTATCAGCATTAAATACTGTCGGGTTTAAACCTTTGAATGATCAAAGCCATTCGACATCTCTCTGCTGCATCTGTTTTCCATTGTTACCCATTCTTTCAGTGTTCCCATCATTCATGCAAGGTGCAGGTGCTTTTTCAGTCCTTTCCCTGTGCTTCATGTAACTCTGTTTTAAATTTTCTAGGCCATCTTTCCATTCATTTCATGATTCCTACACCTCAGATTTTGTTATTAACCTTGAGTATGCGACTTTGTAAAAAATGCTTTCTGAAGTGAAAACAACTACATCATGTCAAAGGGAAATCTTCTGATACCTGTTAAAGCTTGTCATCTTTTTAATCTTGAAGGTGATTGTGTTTATTGTCTGTAACTACTGGCTTTCTAGAGACAATCATAGCAATAAGGGGAAAGGGTGTTTGAAAATATGCCTCAAAACTGTGTCAAATCCCTCTCCCATCCCAAGAAATCAAGCACATTTCTTCTTGCCATTCTGGAAATGAGAGCCATCTTATTAGTGTTCCCACCACTCAAAGCTCCTTTGCCTCCTACCATCAGGAGCTAGCCCACCTCTTTGTATCTTGACCATCCTCTCTATGGAAATATGCAGAAGGTTTACCTGGGACTGAACAACATCAGCTGTGGAGGGAATCAGTAGGTTCAGTCCATCTGAGGTGTTTTGAGAGGGGACTCAAACCAGTGCTTGAGCCCAGGTTTATCAGGGTGCAAACTGGCTCTTGCCATGGTCTTCATGAAAGCTTTGGGGCAATTCTAAGAAGAAAGTTAGGACCCTTGGTACAGTCACTTGTTCTGCAGTGTTACAGCCCCCTTGCTAGTGCTGCTGAGCACGCTGAAGTGAGACAGGCCCATTCTGCCCTTGAGTACCTGCTCCAGAGACCAGCAAATTAACATGATTCAGCCTTTAAAAGTGCAAGATGTGATTTAGTTTTGCTATTTGCTTTTAATACTTAACTGTCCTGCTCTGTTTTATTTCATGGTGCTGTCTACTCAGGTATGTTTGAAAAGGATTTAACTTCTAAACTGCCCGACTCTAAGTTTTGGTATGCCTCTTGGCCAAAAGTGGTACAGTAAAACCCGAAGTTCATAACAGCCTTTTTATGTTGAAACATTGAGGTTTTATATTGATCTAATATACTCCTGGACCTTAGAACTCTCATAAAGTATTGGCTTATGTTGCCAATTTTACCTGTTCTCCTAACACAAAGAATCCTAGTTTTTACTTTATCTGACACTTCAGGCAATGAATTTCATGGTAATTATTATTCTTACCCTTTGCTTTCTTCACTCATATGCCATTGCCTGACATTTTCTATGTGAAAAATTAATTTTTAACCAGAAAAGCTTAAATATTATCCATGATTCACTGGTTTCTACCAGAGCTAAACCTTACTCTTCATTCCCTGTCTGACTGGTTAAGATGCTTGATGTGCCCCACACCAGAGTGGCCAGTATGAGCTGAAAGAGACCTCCCTCTTGGCTGGTCAGTAATTTTTGTCACCTAGTACTAAAGGCAAGTTGAATTAACTATCTTGGACTTTGGTGAATGTTGTGAACTACACTCCTATTTTTCATATTAATTAGACAAATAGCTGTATTCTTAATGGAAGATGGTAAGGGACAAGAACCACTGCTACATTATGTATTTACTGAGTACCATAAAATGCAGTTTGAAAGTCAGTTCTTGGACCATCAGAGGATGAAGTTAACTCAAACCTTTGCAGGTAGTCTTACCAGGACTGTGTAATACAGAGAATTTGCCATCTTGAATAGGATCCATGGGGAAGGTCAAGGTGATTATTTTGCCCTGAAGAGCTTTATATTGTTTCAATCCAGGCATACTATCTTTTCTGTCATTACACACAGAAAAGGTAAAATTTTTGTGGTCTTAGGGTAGAGCAGCAGGAAGTCCCAGAAAATCTATCTTTAAAAGGTTTTGTAACTTCTCATTATTTTTTGGTTGTGTTGACAGCAGTTCATATGAGTAACATGCTCTGCTCTGTGGGGCTGAGAGGAGTTTCCGGATGACTATGTTTGCATACCTGTGGAGAAAAGGACTTCCTAAAGAGTTAGAAAATGTGTAAATTAATGTATTATGAACTTCTTATGCAGCAAAAATGAGGTGAGCTCAGGAAATTATTCCTGTGGCAATTGTTTGCATGTTAAATCTGAGTGCTGGGGCACTCCAACATCCTTACGGAAAAATTCATAATTACATAAATAGTAATAAGAAATGTTTCTTCTTACCTTACCTCTTACCTTCCCTCTCCAAACCCACATACTCCAGAAATTACACTGGTCTGAAACATAGGATGAATTATATTTTGTATTTGACTTGTGGCAAGTTTAAGATGTACTGTCTTCTGAAAGCTAGAAATATCACCTTTGTTCGTGTAGAAAAAGATCTTCATCTGTTTGAGGTAGACACTTTAGGAAAGGTAACATGAAAGTCCATAGAGGTCACTAAATTAACTATAAAAACTCGTACAAAGACCCTGGTGCAATACCAAATCGTTCAAAAAACCATCCTTGTTCAATATTTTTCAGCAGTAGCAAAAGCTAATAGACACAAGGAAGTTAAAACAGTTGGATAATTAAGACGAGTAAGATGAGAAATAATACTGCAAATGAGAAGGCCATCATGTAAACTGGACATGTCACTGACAGCCTCACCTAGAACAATGTACGCTGTTCTACTGGTGTGTCTCAGAAAAGATTTCTCTAAAATAAAAGACACTCAGAGAAGCAAGCATGCTTAGCATGCTTCATCCTTAGATGAAGAGAAAGAAAAGAAGAAAAGATTAAAAACAATGAGAAACAATATCTCTGTGACAAAATCAATAAACAATAGAGGGCATGTTTCCATTTCTGTTCACCCTCCAGAGGATGCAGGAACAAGTAACTGCTAGTCAATGACATTAAAAAGCTGCAAATCCAAAGAACGACTCCTTTTTGACAAACAATTTGGAGACCCATAGCTATAAACATCTGCAGAGATACTTATTAAATTTACCTGAATGTGAACCGAGAAAAGAAAAAAGAAGAAAGAAAAAAAAGAAATCCATATTTTAGAGAGGAAAAATAATTTTGGGGTCTGTTTTGAATGACATTCTTTTTCAGGACAGCATTTTGGCACACACTTCATTCAACATTATGATAAGATGCAGCTTCCAGGAGAGGTGGACTTGTACGTATGTTCAGATGTTTTCCTGAATCTTAGGTAGATTAGCCAGAGGTTACCAGCTACCAGTTGCCTCAATCTAGGTTTTATGGTCCTCACCACAAGCATCTATTTCTGGCTACAGACTGTAGTTAATACGGATGGGTGGCCAGTGCTGGTGTGATTGTATCTATTTTTATTAAGTCACCTGTGGCTTATAAGGCTTGATAAAGCTCCCAATTTACCCGGCTCATGAGATACAGATTGCCAAAAGCTGGGTGGCACATCTCGGATCATACACTCTCTTCAGTGCTGTAGAGAGGACACCTTTGATTCTACCCCTCATGGCTGTTCTTATGTTCATCAGGAAACTAGAATTTTGCTTTCTGTTTATTACATGCCAAGGAAGTAGTGTGAGTGTAACTTTTATAGTTAGTGTATAATACCTAGACTTTAAAATGATTGAGAAGGTCTTTTTACTCAAAAATAGATCTTTTAATGTAGATTTTATTGCATTAATAGTCTCTTCATTTGTGGATATATTCACTGTAAATAGCTTAATCATTCTTCTGATGCCAGAGTGCCTCTTATCTGATGGCTTCTTACGAGCATATTAAAAAAAAAGAAGGTAGCATATTTGACAAGTCTCTATGGCTTCCCTAAGGAGCGGATAGAAGGGAGCACTGAGGGATTATAGAATTCTGATTAGTGCATAATGAGGAACTTTACTTTCTAAAATAAAATTAGACTAATTATAAAATGACATATTCACATATCAATGCAATGACTTTACTAAGGTTGCCATAGAGCTAGAGATCATAAATACATGGAACTACCGTAATTTCTGACAGTGAGTTTTGCGGGCTGAAATAATCTTATAGAGAGTTTGTACCCTGAGCTCTGAGCAGTGACTGAACCTGCTGCCTGATGGATGGATGTGGGAAGGGATATATTCAGAAGCAGTGTAAGCATCACTGTTTTGGATGGGACTGTGTCCCAGTGCACTCATGTTAGGCCAAAGACATTTGCAAGGGATGTGCTGCTTTATTTTGCTGATGTTTTGGTTGACACTTTCTAAATCTTTCTTCCCTATGTTTCCTCTAGCCTCTCCCTGACTCTTCCCTACATCCCGATACGGTTTAAAGGACGTACACACCAACACCACTGCTCCTTTGGACTGCCAATGACCCGTCGACGGAGCCACCCATACAGACACTTGACTTAGAGATTTTATTGTGGAAGCAGTCTGGCATCACAGCAAGAGTATTGAGGCAATGCATTCTACCCTAGTTCTGACCCTGGCCCCTGGACGTGGGACTTCATTTATATCTCTTTTTCCAGGAGGCACTGACTGTTAGGGAGACTCAGTGAACAAATAAACATACTAACAGACCCTCACTGACTTCAGGGGGAGCTGAAAATCTTCATGGGCAAAGACAACATGAATGGTCATCAGTGTTGTCCACAGGAGTCCTGCCCTGAGAAAGTGCGTTGTTAATCACAGAATCATTAAGGTTGGAAAAGACCTTTAAGATCATCAAGTCCAACCATCAGCCCAACCCCACCACACAATCCTTCTGTCCAAATAAATATCCTGTCTCTCTGAACAAAATAGAAAGAATAAGAGGTTGTCTTTTTTTTTTTTCTTTTAGCAATATTTTATTGCTTTTTCTAAAGCATTAAAGCATATTCAGCATAAAACCAGTAAAGCCTAATTCTGGTTTTGTTATTTGGGTGTTTATTGACATCTCTTTAAATGTGGCTATATTTGATAGAGCAGACTATTCAGTTCTGTTTGGCATATAATAAATTTTTTGCATCACTGTATTATTGCTACCTTATTATGGCTCTATAACCTTAAAGTAGGGCTTGGATCTACCAAGGTCTTTATCGGGGAAAAAAAAAGAGGGAATGTAAAACCTGTTCATGCTGAAGTTTCAGTTCATGCAACTTATCTGCCAGAAATACTTAGAAGAATATTTTTGGAGAGGAGCAAGAATCTTCATATATGCACATGATGCATCATTAGAAAGGCAAGACAGTAAGAGAAGGGCAATGTATTTTTTGGAATTTTGTCTTTAAAATGACTGATAGCCCAAACTGTTTTTAAATAACATACATGAACAGCAAGACGCAGAAGACCTTCAAAAAGATGATCCTCCAGTTCTTAGATGGGAAATGCTAATATAAACGCAGTTCCCTATTGTTATTCAGACCTTAAATCCTCAGATCATTTTAATCTTCATGGCTGTTACTGCCTGCCTCCAGTTCATCCTCTGAAACAAAAAGCTGAAGCCGGAGGTAGTGAATTATCTGGCAAGCTTCAGTAGTGCATCTTTAAGGTGAAAGAAACGGTACAGTCTTGAGATGTTCAGAAAAGGTTGCTTCTCTTTTCTGGGTGGTGGTGCTGTTCGGGGCGCAACTCAGATGATGTGCTGAGGTGTGCTGAGTCCCCTCGGAGCTCGGAGCAATGTGGGGCTGGAAAACTGCCTCTCCTGGGCTGGTGTGCCCAGACCCCGTCGCACCCCTAAGCAAGCAGGCTGGAGAGGTCTTGGCCTTGCTTCCTTTTTCTCCTGACACACCCAGGATCAGAGGGATGGTTGGTTTGAGTGGTGTTTCCTTTGCCCATCCCCAGTAAGCACATATGCTGTCCTCAAACACAGACCTCCCTGTACATGTTCAGTGATGCTGCAGCTCATAGCCTGTCTCCTGGACGGCTTTTGGGACAGCCTGCTTGTCCTCTAGGTGGGCCTTATGGCACAGCTACCCCCTCCTGTTGGGACAGGTCTTTCCAGGTTTTAATGGATAACTGACTAATCCTGACAAAATTCTGACCTAAGGTATAAGGAAATTGGGAGAATTCTTTCTGGTTTAGCATGTAATTTTATAATCAGTTTATTTTTAGTTATTTTATAACTTGTGACACCAACTCTAAACCAGCTGTACAATGCAAGAGTTTTCCCTGCTAAATATGCAGCAGATTTAACAGAACTGCAGCACAGAGTAACACAGAGATAAATACATGATGAAATTTAGGTCTTATAAAATAGTTCTAACCAAAAGGAAACTTTACTTCAAAAATCTGCAGCTGTATGCTATTTTGTATGGTAAAGTATATATTCGTTTGGGGTAGAAATACACGATTTATAGTTATAGTTCTATGTTACTGTAAGGAAGATCCCTCCACATTTTTCTTCACGTTTACACTTAATTTCCCTGCATGATTCCAACTGGAAAAGGAGCACGTCAGCACCAAGGAGTAGAGTGGTTCAAGCCCACAAGTATCTTGTAACCTTGATGAAGTCTTGCTTTGCCATTTTACCTTAAACTGACATGTAGAGGTGCAATAACACAGCAGGGGTAACTACAAACTTTGCACAAACATAAAGTGTAATAGCCTTCCATGAAAAAACACCCCAACACACATATCTATATAAACCAGTGCTTAAATGTATTATAACATTCCCATGCCTTTTATTGCCTGTGCACAAAAGGAATAATTAATAATAATCGAGAACCAAATACTAGCATTGGGACCTCTTTTGTGTCTCTCTGGAGTGTTAGAAAGCTGGCATGTTTGCTGGAAGCCCCCAGATCTTTGGGTTTGCCCCAGCTATTCTTTTCTTCAGTGTAGCACCACTTTTTCTCCCTGGGTACACCCTTTCTTTAAGGAATTCCTGCTCTTCCATCTTCGTTTGTGCCAGAGACCTTCTTCTCCACAGCTTATTTTGCAGACTGCATACACAAGGACATGTAAGCCAGTGTTCCAACCCCCAGAAAATATATTTTTTATTACTTGGGTCCATATGGGTCTTGTCTGGAGCCTACATTTGCCAGGGTAGGAAGGAGTTTGCACACAGTTAGCAGAGAAGAGGTACATGTAAATAACTGAGCTTCGGTAGATGTGACAGCCATTCATTTTTTGCGAGGGCCACCTTTTACCCATACAAAAGTTTATATGCTAATAAGCTTGCTAGCCCATGCTAACTAAAACAGGAGTTTACCCAATCTCCTTAATTAGGGCTTGCATGCCTTCATTTAGCTCAGCTGCTTAGAGGAACTCAGTTTTAGAGGGTGAGCCGGCTCCTGTACGGGTGCTGCCCTGCTCTCTGGATGCTGCTGCTGAGCCAGGTAGGGAAACTGCTTTCTTTTTTGTTGCCCTTTGCAGGTGAGGAGAGCTGGTGTCCTGACAGAAACTAATAGGGGCTCATCAAAGGCTGTTTTAGTTTCTTTCCTCTCCACTCTCCTCAGTTTTAACTGAGGGTTTTTTTCTTTAAAGATTTTCCTGAGGACTGGTTGGCATTGTCTACTCAGGGCTGGACTGAATAGCTCTGTACCTTTTTTTGTCTTTGTTCTGCACAGGGGCTAAGATTTATGTGCAGTCTTCTTATTTCTTGCTATGTTTTGTTATAGAACCTTGGAACACTTGTAGTTATTGTGTATGGCAGAAATATGGCTTGAAAGTGCTTGTTGTGTTGACTTGTATGGATCTTGTCGGAGTGGAGTGAGTATGCTTACTCAAGCCACAAAAGCAGCAGTGGTTGCACTACCAACACAACTAAAGCACACATTAAACTGAGTAGCTTGGTTCCTACTTGCAGAGAGCATCCGTAAAGCTGCGAGCCTTGCTGAGCTCGCTTAGGTACCTAGTTAAAGCAGGCTGTTTTGAAGGCAGCTCAGTTAAACTACTCACTACTATCACAGCAAGCTCTTCCTGGTAACCTCCCACTTGCTAGCTCAGAGCTGTACTTTGCCTACGCTTGGCTTGATGGAGAGCTTCTGCTTCCATTCTCTCCTGTCTTAGATATAGAGGTAGAAATGAGGACTCCTTCTCTCACCCTGCCTGGAGAGGGAAGGCAGGGCAATCGCTGCCATGGATCCCTGACTCCATTTTTGGTCAGGGACACAGAAAGCAGGGAGGCCTCTGCAAGAGCAGAGGGCCCTGGTGTGGCTGTGGGGTAGGCAGCCCCTTCCAGGCTCTCGGTGGGATCGTGCTGGTGGACAAGCGAGAAGTAAATCTTGCCTCTTAATAAGATATTGATCCTTCGGTTCCCCTAAATATGCCTAGATTTACTTCTCGACGTGTTGCACGTATCCCTTCCAGGCTCTCGGTGGGATCGTGCTGGTGGACAAGCGAGAAGTAAATCTTGCCTCTTAATAAGATATTGATGGATTCTCTGCAAGAGCAGAGGGCCCTGGTGTGGCTGTGGGGTAGGCAGCCCCTTCCAGGCTCTCGGTGGGATCGTGCTGGTGGACAAGCGAGAAGTAAATCTTGCCTCTTAATAAGATATTGATGGATTGGTTCCCCTAAATATGCCTAGATTTACTTCTCGACGTGTTGCACGTATCTATATGCTCAATGAGTTGAAAAAAACCAGCAGCAAAGGAAGCCGTTACTCTGAAGGAATTGGAACAATAATGCTGCACAGAACTGCCTAATTAACAAGGCTGTGAAGTAACTGGAGTAAATTAGCAGAGACAATTAATTTACCCTGCATCAAAATACACATTGGAATGTTGCAGAGTGAATGCATAATTTTCATTTCTGATTGCTTGAAAGAACTTATGGGACCTGATATTCAGATTACTTTCCCCTGATCCCTGAAAAGCATATGGAGGCTTCTACTGCTTTCAAATTTTAGTGCATGATGACTGGAATTTAATGTATTTTTCTGCGGTTTTTTCTTCAAGAGTGTGCAGTGTATTCCCTGAGTAGCAGTGCATCTGCAACATTAGTTCCTCCTCTCTGAGGCTAAGACTTTAGATTATAAAGTTGCATGGGAAGGGGTGGTGGTGGGAATTCTTTATGACCTTCTTTAGGAATATGATTCTTTTGTTGAAAAATGTAGATGAGGCTTGAAAGTCAAATAAAGGTGTGTTCAAACTAGGTCAGATTTTTTCTGCAGGCACAAGTGCTCAGATCCAATAGTTAGTTTGAACCCTGTCTCAGACGCACCCTCACAACAGCAGCTGTGGCAGTTTAGTGAAAACTTGCACTACATTGGCATACCAGAGACTGAGCACATGTTTACCACATGCTAAGTATGCTGTAAATTTTGAGTGTTGCACAGATTTAAGACACCACCTTTCTGGCCTCATAAACTAGCTCTCTGCTACAAGAGGAGGGTAAGTTATGATACCTCTGTAGAATTCCTTGGTGGTATTTACTCTACTCCAAGTAGAGGATTTAGCAATACAAAACTTCTCCTGAAAGATTAACAAAATGTGCCTTCAAAAGGCACTTGATTGATTGCAGACCAACTGGTTCCCTCTTCTGCATCACCTTTTTCTTTGTTCACAACTTAATAATGACAAAATTTGCAGCAGCTTCTCTTTACATAACTCCCTGTGTTAAAGACGACATGTCTTAAAGGCCAAGGCCAAGTCCAACCATCATAATGACCAAATTTAAGTCTAAAGTGGGTGTATAAGCCACATAAATATCCACCAGACGCAAGTGTTGGTTGGCTCTGAGAAAACCTGTCTTCAGATTAATAGCTTTGACACTTTTGTGTATTTGCCTATGAGCAAGTGATTCAAGGTGCCTACCGTTGTAATGATGGCTGGGAAGAGTAAAGAGAAACCCCATCATTCAGAGGATTAAGCACTTGGAGCTGCAGTGAGTGATGAACGAAGTGCATTTAGCCAGAGGACCTGTGCTACTGTCTCCTCTAATGCAAGTGTGCCTTTGAAACTGCTACTATAAATTACATTAGGCAGAATTCTTATATTGGTAGACTTGGATAATTTTCTGAGTGTGAATTTGTTGATGTAAGTAAAATGCTTTGTAATTGGGGACATCCTCTTTGGGCATGCCCTACTTACTATTTAAATGAGGTGCTTCTGAGAAAGGCAATAAAAAAAATGCCTGCTTTTCCTCATTTGAATAGCTCTGCAGAGGATCTGAATGCTGGAGTTACCACTTGCACATTAATGAGAAGCTAGTACTTAAACTATACCAGTCTAATATGAAGTATCTGCATATACGTACCAGAGGCAAGAGAAAATGTTTGCTTTGAATAAGCACTCATTCATTTTCATTTTTTCACTGATTTTTTTTTTTAAAAAAAGCACCTAAATACCTTGGGCAGAAAAGTATATCAATTTTATGTATTGTTTGAAAATATGAAAATATGTTAGTTTTAGTTGTTTTTAAATAATTCTGCAGTTTTATCTTCTGAAATGGGTGTTTTATTTGATGAAAGACATCTGCCAAGATACCTTCCTCCTCTTCTTTGACTTTTACATTGGAATGTCTAATAGTAGCTTAAGAAATCCCTTTTGGATAAGATCAACTGCAAAACTGAACTCTTGAACCTGACAGAAGGTTTGACCTTCTTTCTTTTTATTAATCTCGCTTTGCCCTCTGTACTTGAAGTGGTTTGACCATGAAAAGAAGCAAAGGAACCACGATGCTGCATGGGAGGATATGTTTCCTGCAGAAAACAGTGCTGGGAAATCCCACTGGGTAGATATTTGATGTTTTTTTTTGCGGGTGTGTGTAAATCAGGAAATTCACATGTCGTTCTGGGTAGATTCTCCTAAATCAAAAATTTCATTTTGACAAAATGAGCTGAAATCTTCCAGAGCAAGTTGGCTGATTATGACCAACCTCTGCAGGCTTTGGCTCGTGTTCATGGGGTGAAGAGTGCTGTGGTTTGAAGTGTTGCTACCTCCTGGCTGTTTATTACTGTCCCTGCACTGAAGATTCCTGCACTCCTTGTTGAACTGGCTAATGGGAATGTGTGATTTTATTTGCAATTTTTGTAAATATGGAAGAGGGAATTTCAGGGCCTGGGATCTGTGCATCCCCCCTGTCCTCACGGGCAGGAGATGGGGCAGTGACCTGCAGCAGAGGTAAGGCAGGGAGCCAGCGCAATGGCCGCTGGCTGCGGCAGCTTGGTGCCCAGGGTTTGTCAGATGTCTTGGCTTGATGGGCTGGAGACCAGCTCTCCCAAGTGCAGGATGCCAACTGCTGCAACTCGGCCATGCCCGGCATCCTGACACCTCCCCTGGGGGGCCAAGGCGATAAGAAGCAAATGAGGCATAAGACACTTGAATAATTGCTTTACACCACACATTTGGGGGCCAGGACCTGAGCTGAACAAACCCTTTTGATTCAATTTAGACACTAGCAATTAAATGAATTTATGTTTTTTGGAGTTCTTATTGAAATTTATTTAAAAATAAAAAGTAAAACAAAACAAAAAAAATCAGTATTTGACCCATAACCACCTTGTTTCCCCTAGGTCAAAATGAGAACAAGTATCATACCAGGGTACCAGGCATTAAACTCCCCTTCTGTGACATTTTCTTCTAACTTTTATTTTCTTTGCAAAATATCTGTCCCTTCCCAGATGGAACTCTGAGATCCACCAGGCCACACTTAACCTCTACTTTGCCTGCCCATATTTGTCTGGGAAAACAGGTATACCCGGGATAAAGGGGTGGAAAGAGAGGCTCTATCTGGGAAGCAAAGGGCGTGCGGTAGCATTGCCAGGGAAAGCCTGCTTGTGAATGTGGAATGATTCCTGGGAAACTTATTTAGCTTTAGCTAACTCATTGTTGTAGGTAAAAAAAAAGAGGTTGAAAGAAATAAAAATAGCAGTATCTTACTGAATATTTCAGATGGAGCCACTCACACAGAAAGCTTCCTGAAAGTCTCTTTTCACATTAGCAGGTGAAGCCAAAAATAGATCTCAGCTTTAATAATCTATAAAAGATAAAATTGGATGGTTACTTTTGGGTTTTAATCTTTTTGATGGCATCCCCAGGAGGAAGAAGCTTAGTATCACATCAGAGTTTGTCAAGTATTTTTCAAGATGTTTAATATTTGAGGGGAAGGGAAAGGTAAGACAAAATCCCTCAGTGAGAGCTTCCATCATTTCCTTTGTTTGCATTCTGATGACATCTGATTACTTAACTTATAAAGATATTCAAGTGGCTATAAGTACTTCACCAAGCCCTTGTGTGCCATAACTGCATAAACAGTTCAGCAATAAATATTGAGCAGAGCTTTTAGGAGCTGTTAGATTCTGCTCCTGCATCTGTTGGTGGATATGTCTCAGCCAAGCTGAGATTTGTCTTGCTGAAGTGAAGTGCAGATTTTCCTTGCTTGTGCTAATGAACTTGGAAACTGAACGACAGTTGGTTTGGGGGAAGACTGGGGTATTTTACTCTGAGGCATAACTGAGCTGTTTCAGCAGATCAGAGAATTTCAGAAAGCAATCTGGGCAGTTAATGCTAATGGCAGCTTAGATGTCTCTTCCAAAAGTTCATTCTGAGTCTTCTCATTCAGGCATTCATTCAGAGCCTCTGTCTAAATTGGGACACCTGATTAGTTGCTGGTTTTCTTCCAAACGTACCTTCCTTTCCTGACGCTGGTGTCCATAGACGATGAGACGTCTGCTACTTCTGTTAGTGCTGACTCCATTTCTAATGCTCCTAGGGATACAAATCAGCCAACACAATGACTTTTCTTTTTTTAGAAGGAACATTTATATTTAATGTTTAATATTATTGTGAACATTTCCTCCATGGCCTCATAGTCTAGATTTGGTCTGTGGTTTTCACTAGCCCCATTGTTGTAGTGAGTGACTCTGGGTCACAAATTACTCCCAACATGTCTTTAAATTGTGATGTGTCAGTGTATAAACAGGTACTTCCATTACATAATGTTTTATGTCTTGAGTGTATCATCTTCTGCTTTTTCTTGATTGTGCCTGAGCAAATGTTCTTGCCCTAAAGGGGTCAGCACTAAAAATAAACATTTTTCATGGTGAATTACTGCAATTCAACTGGTAATTTCTAGGAAGAAAATTAAAAAGAACAAAGGAAACTATACTGCTACCTTTGGCCATTACAGCAGAGAACAAAAAAATCAGACTTAAGAGATGAACAGTGAGGGAAGGCAATACTGAAACATTGCATCACAAACCAAAAACACCTCAAAATGAAATATACTTCTGAAACAATTCTAAATGTATGTATCAGTAGTTCTATACTGGGATGCAGGAGTTCCTGGGGTAAAATTTAATGGAAAATGACTGTCAGGAGGGTGATGAAAACCACAATTGACCTTAAATCTGGTGGTTGGTTGTTTTTGGTGTGTTTTTTCTTTTGTTGGGGTGGTGGTTTTTTGCTTGTAGTTGGTTGGTTTTTTGGGGTGTGTGGGTTTTGGTTTTTTGTTTTGGTTTTTTGGTGGGTTTTTTAATCCACAAAAAAACAAAGAAAGAAATCCCACAGAATGAAAATGAATGTCAACAAGACAACGCGGAATTTTGAGTCTAAAACTGCCACAATGGTATATTGCCAGCCCCTCTCCTGGGAAGTCAGCAGATCTACTGCATCACTTGTAGATTCTGTGTGTTTCTTAGACGATCTAAGAGCATGCCACCCGTGACAAAACTTCTGGATGTACTTCACAGAACACCTTGTTTTGTTGTCATCTTCAGTTGCTAGAATAGGCACAACAGACAATAGCTACTTAACAGTTACGGTTCAATAGCTCTTAGGGCTCATCTCTTTCCCATGGGCTTCAATCGTACAGTTAGGAAGAGGGGGAAAAAAAAAATCCTTTGAGTTGATTGGATACCACCCATGTTGTATATCAAACCACAGTTAGAGCAAAGAAGTCTTGAACAACCAGTGGCCTGGACGATTGTTTGCACAACTCTTTGTGGTAGTTGCAGTTAAAGAATAGATCAGCAGAAATCAGAAGTCTGGGTATTTTATTCCGCTCCCCCCCCACC
>NW_010535386.1:22338-61594 GCF_000687285.1 Phaethon lepturus
CCCCCCCCCCGCCCCCGGCAGGGCTAAAAAAATAATGGGTGTCTCTTCTAAGAGAACAATAGCAGAACCCATATATGAACTAGGTCATATAAAGCAAAAAATTTAAATCTGTCAAGGAAACACTAGTCACTCAGCTCTAATCAAAGATAAATCCTGATGAAATGGAGGGGAAAAGATGGAGAGAAAAAGCTCATTCACTCGATGTTCTTGTTAGGCAGCAGTTTCTGAAAAGAATTCACTACAGCTGCAGTTCAGCAAAGCACTTGTTTGTATGTCCTTTTCATCTTCAATAATAAACCCACCCCTTATGTACACCTATGGGCTTCTGCAGGCTTAGCAGCTCTGCTAAATCAAAGCTTATGTTACGAGGTCTTTCAAAGTGATGTTTGGAGACCAACATGTTATGTTTACCTGGTTGGGAGAACATGAAGCAGTATTTATTGGCCTTTTGTAAAATGTAGAGATCTTCTAGAAGCAACCTTTGTTTTAAGGTATTTTTGTATACGCTGATCTGAAGGTTTAGTCTTTCTAAAATGGGGAAATGCTATCTTCCCCCCAACTCCCATTGCTGTTTTTTTGGTGTTTTTTTTGTATTTCCCCCCCTTCCCTTGCATCATTCATAGCGTTTGGAGTAAATGTTTATCCCATCACTTGACACAGCTGTAGTCTACTAGTTATGGGAAGAATTGCAGCACAGGATTTGTGTTCCTTCATAAAGAGACAGGAAGAAACAGCACTTTCTTTTCTTGCTCATCAGCAGCTAAGTATGTGGTTCTGAGGGAACAATATTTGCATACTATAGTTCTTTCTTTTTTTTCCTCTCTGGTTCAGGAACTTGGAGATTAACAAAGCTGACTTTAAATTCTCAGCCATCACCTAGAGTTCTTGCCACTCTACTCAAAACAACCTGTGCAAACAGGTTATTGAGTGATGAGGCCGAATCTGAAGTGCGTGAGGGAAATGCCCTCTGCTACTTACATCAGTCTGCCTGTGCACAGATATGTGGATCCATTCTGGTAAAATGCTACTACACAGTGATGCCAAACAGGGTTTTTTTTCTAGTGCTACAGTAGCTTTTCCCCTCTCTGTATTTACAGATAAAATATTCAAGTTTATATTAGCTTAAAAACTAAATTTAGAAATTCTTTAGGATCATCTTCTGCTTAAATATTATGTGCAGATTGCCCAATACTGTAATATTAGAATTCTTTTAGATCTAACAGCTGCTTTGGGTAACATTGGCCATACAGTGTTATTTATGCTTGTGCTCCCTACCAGGAGCAGATGGAGTCTCCTTCTCGTAGCTTTGCTGCTTCTTTACGTGGGAGGCCCGGAGAGTGACTGTTGGTAGCTACTCATCTGCCCCGTGTCCTGCTCAGTCCTCCCACCTCTCGTCCATGAGCACGGGTGAAATGCAGGTTCTGCTGAAGTCTTGCCACTGATGTCAGCTTAGTGAGGACTCTTTCTGCGATACACACTCCCTTCTGCCCCTCCACTGCTGGAGGAACAGAGGTGGCTTGGAGCTTGCAGAGAGCTGGGTGGTGGGTGGGTGAGGGCCAGGTGGCCAAGGCTAGTCCAGATATGGCTTGGAGCAAGGTGATGCACAGCACCTTCTCTGAAACAAGCCTGGGTATCGCCACGCTAGGTACCTCCGCACAAAGCCTGAGGAAAACCGCTGCAGCATCCTGCTCTGCTCCATTGTACCTGCTGAGTTCTTCCCCATCCTCCCGGGTGGGTTTCAGGATGGCAGGATGCACGGGGCTACCATGGCAACGTTGCCGGGAGCAGCAGCGCATCTATTCCAGGTGATTTGGGTTGCATGGAAAAAAGCAGAGCAACTTTCTGGGAGGTTGCTGTCGTTGTCCCCTGGGGAAGCTTTTGCTCTGGGAGGGTGTTTCCTCATTTAAAGGATGTTGTATTCAAGGCTGTGCCTGGGTGCGCGTGTGGTTCCCCACTTTCCCAGGGTGCTTTATTTCTGGGTAGCGTTAGTGAGGCAAGGCTAACTCATTCCTGGTATGTAAGTGTTTGAAGAGCAGATGAGTACAGCACAAAATACATGCAGTGGTCACATACTATTATTTTACAAAAAAAGAAGTAATTCCTTGAGCTGATAACCAGTTTGGAAGCAGCTTGCGCATGGGACACTACTTAAACTGACAGTGCAGTAAGAGAAAACAGATACAGCTTTATTTTTCTTTCCCAACAGCTTACGATGAATCTGTTTAAGGCAGCTAAATTTTATCAGGAAACACTATATATTCTTTTTTTTTTTCCTCCTGCAAATCAAAGCCTCACCTCAAAACAGAAGAATAATGCATTCCCACTGCAAAGCGCTCTGTTTTATTTTTAATGCTATTCAGCATCCATGAAGGGAACTGCTCCCTGGAACCCAGCAGCAGCTAGTTACATGAGAAATCATGTCCTCCTCGGTTCATGATTATTTATTGATTAAAATACAATGTACTGAATTGCAAATTACCTCTTGGATGCCTTGAATGCTATATCTTTCTTTTATAGCCTTAAAATATAGCAATAAATCTGAAACACAATGTTCTGAGTATATCTGCCTATTCTCACCTTCCATTTATAAATTTTAAAGCAGTTTTTTGGTAATGGTAGACAATATTTATCTTTATAGGGCAAAACCTTTGTAGGTAAAAGTAAATAGGACATTTAGACTGAATTTTAATTAAATTTGTTTTTTTATCCTAATTGAGAAACACTTTCAGCCACAGCTTGAAAACATACAGGGGAAGTTTTGTAATATTCTCATCACCTATTCATGTCTCAAAGACATTTTTCCATATTGTTATCCAGGGTGTATGTGAATCAACAGTGACTTTCAGTCTTGTACTACACTTGTGATATTTTAATTCAAATGTCTTTAATTAAATTTTTTTTTAAGATTCACTTTGAGCCCTACTAAATATACGTTGTCACCATAATGGATGAGTGTTTTAAAGCTTAAATGACATGTATCCATTGGGCACCCTTTAGGACTAACAAGTATTTTTTTTCTAGGGTTCAGGAAATATGACCTGAATGATTTTAGAGGATCAGGAACAGCAGAATAGGCTGGCTGTGTGTAAATGGTTTTATGACCACTTGCGGCTTAGGAATTTATTGCAACTGTTTTCAACAGCCTAATTTAAAGTGCATGTAGGAGAATGTTGATGAAACATTAACTAATGGTTTAACAGAGTACAACTGCATCATTTTATAGTAATTATCTGTATTAATGAATGGATGATAAGCATGTTTATATGGTGGTTTCCCTAAAGCATTAATAGTAAGATAATGATAAATCTGTACAACAAGTATCTCTCTTCATAATTCAAGTGAGCCTGCTTACAAAAAAAAAAAACTACTGTACTGCCTTTGGGTTTTTTTGTTTGTTATTTTTGTTTTTTCCAACAACCAAAATGTAAATTTACTTGGATATTAAAATTTACTTGGATATGAAAATACCCCTACCCCAGATTTTCCTTCTGTCCTAGAAGCCTTAAAAGAATGTAAGTGAGGTGCCTTGTGGAGGGCCATCCCTTACCAGGACCAGCAGTGCCACTCCCACAGATTGGGAATGTTTTTGGAAATGCTGATGTCATTTCTCAACCAGACCCAGGCTCCTTAGTGAGGATCTGTCCCCGAAGTGGCCTGCAGCGGAATAACAGGTGCAGAGTTTGTTCAGCTTTGGGCAAACTGGATCTTCCTGAGCGTTTTTGTTCAAGACACAGTGATAAAAATATTATCATATGTATCATAACAAAATAAACCACTCCACATTAGACAAAAAGCAAGCCATGGCTGTATTCGTTTATAATAGTTTATTTTAGCCCTATTTTATAAATCTGGAGTCATAATATCATTAGCCAAATCTACTTGTCAATGTGGAAATTTTGTTATTGTTATCTGTATGCCTTAATGTGCTAAGAGGTATATATTTCAATTGTCTTACCGTGAAACTAGAAATGTCTGTATCTTCCTTTTTGCACAAGTTCTGTGAAGGGAAGCAAGCTACAATATAACTTTTCTAAAAAACCTACGTAAATAATAACATAGTACACTGTAAATGATTGATACTGAAAAAAGAAATATCAAATAATTGCATATAAATATTTCAAAGATTTATTAATAATATTTTTCTTTTCCTAAAGAAAGAAAAAATGTTTGTTTTAAATTTTGCCAGAGTAATAGAACAAAGGCAAGCACAATTGTGATGTTCACTGCAGAACAAAAGCAGTTATAGACACCCCATGAAGACAATAACTTCACCAAAAGGCACTGTGTTGAAACAGAGATGCAGTACAATAGAAATATAGTCTTGATATTTCAGGAGAGCCAGGTGAAGGAATAAAAATAACTTTACATCTTTGGCTTTGATTATCTTGTTCATTGTGTAGAAAACCACAAAAGATAAATCATGTGAAAATTCCTTATTTTCTAGACTTCCCTAGGAATTTTTTTCCACAACATATATTCTAGACCCTTCTTGACCAAAAAACAATTGCCGTTTATGAAAGTTCTTCTGAACTTTTTATCTGCACTGCTTTGTTGCCTTGAGTTCATAATAAATTTACCGTTCTTTTCTCCTTTCTCAAGCTGAGCAAAAGAATTCAGGATTAATTACTCCCCACTTTTAATTATCTAAATCAGATTGAATCTATAACCAGGTAAGAAAATGGCTTTCTCTTTTTAAGCCCTTCATCTTGCAGTTTATCTAGGCTGTAAAGAAAACTCATGATACTCTTAATAAAGCTGTCAGTAGGTGAATTTCCATAGTAGAAGAATTGCAAGTGAAACCTGTGTTAGAGCATTTTTATTAGTACTTCATCAAAAGTGTCCAAAGATTGAAAACTAAACTACTCCTCCATTTAGTACTCGTCCTTCCAGGCTTCAGGTATCTGTCATAGTTATACCCCACTCTGAGATGTTTGAAGCTATTATGAAATGCTAGAAATTGGCCAGTGACGGTATTTTTCCAACAAGGGCAGTCAATGCATGCAGTTAAATGAGTTTAGTATTGAGTTGCTTAGGGCTGCTGTTGATACAGTGTATGACCTAACACACCATATGTTGCCATCATACACAACTATAGTGTTACTCTTGAATATATTCTGTAAGTGCTTGTAATTTAGGTGACATTACAAAGCAACCTCTAGCAATCAAGCAAACATACCAGTTTAAGAAGTCCTTCAAGTCAAGGCAGTAAAAAGGTTGTGTTTTAACCTGTGTCTAGTACAAAGATGTTGAGGCAGATCTGTATGTGCTGCATTTTGGAGGGAAGGCAATAAAGTAAGTGGTAAATCAATGGGGCTTGGGGGCATATGTGACCATGCTTAAAGAAAAGGAAACCTGAAAAGCCAGAGGTCTCTAACAGAAAAAAGGTATTATCTCAGGCTGTTGTGAAAGACAATTTATTTGCATGTGTACAAATTAAGAATATTAAGTTATTGCAATAAAAAATGAAAAATTTGAAAAAGAAAGTATTGGTGTCTAGTATCTCCCTTTCTCTTCCATTTGGCTTGAGCAAATCATTCCCACACCTCTCTTCTTACTATCTACACAATACAAAGCAGCAACATATGTTTCTAGATGGTTAGATTCCTTATGAACACCTAGCTTTCCCAAATAGGAACATGAGCATCCTCATAGATACCTACTCACAGGTGATCCTTATGGCTCTTGCACTGTGTGCACCCAGGGTAACTTCAACTACCTAACGAACAATCATGAGTGTCAACAGGACCAGGACCCACAGTGATAAGCACCCGTTTTCTTGACCATATTGGTGGTCAAGATGGAAGGGGAACCAGAAACAGAGGTGACTTAGTCAAGATCACACAACTACTGGCGGCAGGGCTGGGAATTCAATCCATTGCTGTTGTTTTCATGCTTCAGTTTGTTTATACTCTAGATATTTAATCCTTTTTAGGTGTTGTGGGAATCCCTGTGTATCCAGCTAAGGGCTATCAACAACAAGAGTGTACAAAAGCTAAGAAAAACAGTTCTTGGCAATCATCCTTAAGTCCTGTGGGACGTATGGGCTGTAAGAGCAAGTTGTCTCCATACACTATGCTATTGGATCCCCTTGAAACTCTTGTCTGAGCATATATCTGTATTTTATTGTTATTTAACTGAAGAGTAGCTGTATAAAATTGGTTTCATCCATGCTAGTACAGTATATAAAATGCACTTTTTCCTTATAGCACCTCTCTTTATGTAAGAAATAAAAATACAATTTATTATGCATGACATTTGCCTAAACTTTTCCTCTGTACTAATTTCACCATGTAGAAATGGTATCAAGAAAATGAGCTGTACTCGTCCTGAGTTAATCTTGTGTAAATCTGGAGAAGCTCCATTTGGGTCCATTGCAGATTTAAACCACTGTAGCTGATAGCAGGATGTGTCCCATGGCTCCCTTTTGTAATGATATTCTAAATTTATGTAAATTTGCAGCTTTATTTGCTATAAGTAGGCATTTGTATGCAATGATGATGCACTGCCTTGATTTTTCTGGACTGAAAAAATAAAGATTTATCCAGAAATACCTGGCAGAGGATGTTAAAAATTTATATTGAGTAAATTTGAAGAATTCATCATTATTTTGGTTAGTTAGTTCTACTGGGGAAACAATCTCTTCAGTTTTTTTAGAGGATCTGGGTGTTCTTATGTTAGAGACCATCTAGATAAGCAAATATTTTAGCTCATTAGAAGTGTCTGTTAATTATTTATTTATTGCCTATAACTATTGTGCAAGTTGTGGGGGAAATCGGTGGAAAATAAGTTTTGGTGAAGATTCTGTGGTCCAATTGTGGCAGTGTGAATCGCAGTATGTCATCGATATCATAATCTGAGGAAGATGTGTGCATTGGTTATCATAAAATATCCCATTAGAGACAGGAGGCAGTGAGGTGAAACCATTTGCTGTGTATGTGTGTATATACATATGCATATATATTTATAAAAACAAAATTTCCTTTGACCTTTCAGAAGTTTAGCTTAATTCAGTAGCTATATTTCTAGTGAAATGGGGTTTTAGTCTGGGATTGTAGACTGATTCAGTGAATTTTCTGGATGACTAACTGCATCTCTAGATGCAGATACATTTGTGGGTGGGCTTTCACTGGGATACTTCCATCTTAGGTTCTTGAATCCCACATCTGAAGAAAGTAAGTGTGCCCCAAGGGAAAACAATGATGTTTTATTCCTTTAATGTTAAAAATTATATGTATTTGAAAATCAACATATTGATTAAAATATTATTTTATATTATTATTTAAAAAGAAAAAAACATGAATTTAAGTTGTGGTTTTTTTGCTTTCTCATGCGGTGTCGTACACTGATTTCTGATTTTTGTCTAGATTAAGATCTATCTTGCCCTTGTTAGCTGTCTGGGGGAGCTGCTGCTTAAGTTTTCTTTCCCCACACCCCTTCTAGGATAAGTTCAGAAACCCATTCTTCGTCCTGCAGATTTGTGCTGTAACCAGACCAGCAGATGAGCTAGCTTTCAACTTTCTGTTTTTCCTAAACCTCAGTTAACAGCACACCAGAGGATAAAAAAAGACATCTAATTTTCTTTGGAAGGAATCAGTCTATTGTTGAACTTGTTTATTCAGGTCTGGCTTCACGTGACTACAAAGGCTGCTTTTTTTTTTGTTTAAAGTAACTTTTGTTTCACTATTACAGAAATGACATGGTGCATTTGCCAGAACACCCTTCAAAGGCTTTGCTTTAAATAAGCTCTAATACTACATCAGAAACTCTTACTGAAGTCTGAAGTTATTTTTCCCCACCCTCTCCTGTGTTCCAGTCCCCATTTTCTTGCTTTGCCCTTCCCTAGTCACTGTTGCTTTTGATTATTATTCTTTTCTCCCACTAGTTTGAAAATGCTGAGCAGAGGTAGATGAAAACCCAGACACTTGTCATTCATGGTCCTTAGGACTGTTTTCCAGTGCAGGTGGGCTGATGTTACAGGGAAAACTTACCTCCCCCTATTTCCTTCCTCCCTCGCTAAGATCAAGAATTAAAAAAAAAAAAAAGATTTATTTTAGCAGTATGATACCATGCCTAGAAGAAAATACCCTAGCTCAAATGCATTTTCAAAAGCTGAATGTGTGTCAAAGTGCATTCCAATTATCTGATTCCCTCTTGATGCTAATGAACTAAGAGAAGCTTTATCCTGACAAACAGTGCTTGACTGCCTGCTGCTCTTTCAAAATTATTGCTCTGTCCTACCTGCTACAGCTGCTTTCAGGCTGTCTGTGAAAGTTCACAGACTGTAATTGTTTGGGTTATATATTAGCCTTTGGTTTACAAAAGAGGCTAAGTAATCAGAAAAGTTCCATGGCATGCCTGCTGACTTTAATGATCTATTAAGGATTTCAGGTAGTCTGTGTTTTACCTTAATTTTTCTGCACTAATAAGAAGAAAGTCAATAACATCATGAATTTTTAATGGAAATTGGAGTGAATAATGTGTTGGTAAGGCAGAAGTCAGGACTGTCAGCAGAGGGAAAAATAACGCCTAATTTTTTTGGACAATGCGACGGAGTACCTAGAATGATGCTCTGGGGTTAGGAAGGCTGGCTGTGCTTCCTTGAGTATGTCCTACAGTACCAGCTGCCCAAACCTCTGAAGGCTGAGCTGTAAGTGTCTTTTGCTAGGCACCAAAAGCCCTGGACCCATTGGACATTTAAGTCTTGACCTCTCTGAATTATGGTTTCTTCTCTGTAAAAAAATAACTTCACACTTCTGTTGAAATATACCAAGAACAATGGATTAAAAACATCCTAACATATGATTACTAGCTTCTTTCATTTTAAGGTAAATAAAGTGTGATCCTAGACTAAAGAAGAGCTTCAAGTCAAATTGATTTAACTTTCCTACATCTGGCCTTGCAGAAACACAGATATAAATAGCTGTAGCAGAGATGTTCCACTGGGGAGCCATGGCTTGACAGCAGATATTTCTTGAGAGTCTTTGTTCATTCAACAGCTCCTCTATTCGGCCTGTTGGCAAGTTGCTTTCCTCCAGGTCTGTGTTTGATTTCCACAGCAAATGTCTCGTTTGTGATGCTTTCACTGGTTAGGAGGAGGACCTAGGAACAACAGAGCTCATCATGGGAAATAAACATCTCATGCTGATGATATAATTGCTTTGATATTTTTAAGGAGTACTGGCCACACGTTCACAACTGGAAATTTCCCATCCTGAGAAAAACAGCCAATGTGCTGGAAGCTTCCAAACAGACCTCTTCTGCTAGCATTTAGGTTAGTGGGATTTTTACTAGGAACATATTACAGTTAAATACTTGTGGCAAACACATGTCTTGAGAGATCAAAAAGCATCTTGTTTGGGTTTTTTGGTGCTTGAGCTTTCACCAGCGTTGGCTATAGTAAGCAACCAAAGAGTTGTTATGTAGTTGTACTAGGATTTTTCAGGCCAAATGAGATCAGCAGTGCATCATCTAAATTGCTGCTTAACAGGTTAATTTACAGTTAAGAGAATGTCCAAGGGAATTCACTTCTGCTATATAAGTATTAGTTATTACTAACGTTTTTGCAGTGGCTAGATTCTACTCTCTCCCAATTCAAACACCTTCTTCCGTTGTCTCACAATCTCCTCTTCTCTCTTCAGTCTCCACCTTTTGAGTCTTGTGCAATTTTCTTAAAAAGAATTTCTGCAGTTGCAAACTGTTATAATGTTATCTTACTGAAAGAAGAAAATGTTAACAAGTACATAGTGTGATTATTTGTTGAGGAGCAAAATCTTACTGCATAAAAAAATGGATTGTAATATCCAACAGTAGGAGGATATACTGTGTGTTCTTGTAACGGAAGTTTTATCAATTAAAAAGCTTTCTACTATTCACCTGGAAAGATAAACACTGAAACTTCCCTCCCTCTTTCCTTCTCTTTTTTTCTAAGATGTTCCTCACAGACAGGCTTGGACCAGCCTGAGCTTCACAAGAATGACTTGCTGCGTGGAGGCAATCCAACCAGCAGTTCACATTTGTGGGCAAACCAGGGGAAATATTTTCAAAATAACTCAATCAGAAGAGTTCCTTTGTAGGAATTAGCCTCAGTCCTTAGGGCTGCCCAAAGATTAGCTGTAGCTGGGTAGGTAAATATATAGCTCCAGAGTTGGCACAAGAGATTATAAAGTACTTTTTAAATGTAAAATTTGTTATCCAGTCAACAGAGGCATCATCAGTTATCATGACATTCTAGCAACATGCTTCGAAAAACTAATCTTGCTTATTAAACTGATAAGCTAGAGAAACATGGAACTTGTCACACTGGAATAGACTAATTTTTGCATTTGGTTTAGTATCTTGCATCAAAGCACATCACCAGATACTATAAACCTGTTGTGTCTGGCCTCATCTTGCCAAACAAGTTTATTGAGTACTATTAAGTGTGAAGGTGTCCCAAACATCTTTGGAGCCCTCCCTGTCTCTGAGAGGACCAGAGAGTTGTCTCTGCCTATGCTGCTCTACACCCATCACTATACTGACTGCCTCTAGACATTGCTCCCACTGAAATCCACCAGCAACGTTCCTGTGAAAGGGACCTGCTTGCCTCGGTGCGACTTCCACTCCTCGACTGAGTCCTGCTCACTAGAGACGTGTCTGTCAGACAGGACAGGATGTGCGTGTCTTGGCTGACTGTGGTATATGGAGTCGCCTGTGTTTTGGAAGGGACGCTGCAAGTGTGGTCCCTGTCAGGCACGCGATCTCTGCAGCATGCAAGACTAGTCCGGGGCACAGCCCCAACCTTCCTTGCATGGTTCAGTTGGCCTTTTGTATAAATGTGGCAGATTAAAAGCTCCTGAAGGTAAATATTAATGTCACTTACAGTCTTGTACTCTCCTAGAGTTAATTCAAGGTGCTGTAAGCAAATGACTGTTACACCCAGCTGTGAAGACTATCTAAAATGAATGTCACTCCCACAGGTTTATAATAAAATTCCCTTTTCTTCCTTTATGCAATCGTAGACTGTTGCTTCCAAGCTTTTCCTTTTTCCTTTCCCTTTCTGCTTCTGAGCGCTTCTGTTTCGTAGTAGCCCAAGTGCTTTGCTGTGTGGAGATGTGCTTGTGGCTGCTGCTGGCTCATGCCACAGCCCCTCTAGGCTTAGTCCTGTTTGTTGCTAGAATCCAATGCTGCTGGCTACTCCAAGGTTGTGGCCCAAAGTTTTGGGTCTTAAATGGTACCCTGGGCCCACATACTGTGAAGAGCACCGATGGCCAAGCAGAATCTGTTAGGAGAGGAACAGAAAGCATAAGGGTGGCAGGGAGAAAGGAATTACCTGAATGGCTGTGCAAGTAAAAACGCTGTGAACTTTGGGTTGAGGTTGGACTTGGTTCTTCTTCATGGTGATTTTTTTTTCTGTTGTGTCTCTAACATTTAATGCTTTATGAATACTACAGAACAATGTGCCTATTTCTAAGAAGTGCTGAATGTAATCCATAAACCCCTGACAGGCTCTGATCAGCCAAGATTTCACCTGAGATGGAGAAAACTTCTGCTTCCAACAGTTACTTTTCCTTGCCATTTGCATCAGAAACAGGGTTTATTACAATCAAATGAAAATATGTTTGTGGGAGAAGATGTGGGTGTTAGGGTTGGTTTTTTGGCACAAACTTTTGATATGCATATGTTCTGGAGGGGGTGGGACAGTGAAGGGAGCCATGGATTTTTCTGTTGGGATGTATTTGCCTTCCAACAGTTTTATTTCCACTGATAGTTAATTCTCCAGTATTGTTTTGGGTAATGTGAAGCAGATAAGCTCATACATTGTGTGAGAAAATGAAAGTAATCCCAAAATATCTTCTAGAGACATTTTTAATCCTAATTAAAACTGAAGGAGGACAGAGAAGGAATTAAATACGCTTTATAATCTTGACTTATTCCCTATCAAGTAAGATTTTTCAATTCCAGAATACTCCTGCTTAATTTCTAACCAACCTTTCAGCTTTCACCATGAGTGACAGGGCAAGGAGGAGAGTGTCTGCCCAGTGTCTTGGGAGAAGTTATTTAAGATTCTGAGCTGTGAAAGGAATTTATCATTGTCAATATCAGCGACGTGGCTGATCAGCAGCCTGGTCAGTCTTGTCATCAGGAAGGAAATAGCGTACACGTACGCGACAAAGAGAGAGACATAGAAATTACTTCGCAGATAAATTATGTTCATTTTAGCTATCTGTGTCTGTATGTATTCTAGCTGTTGTTTCACTAATTCTTGGGGAAATAAAAATAAGCACAAACATTCAATCTACTCTCTAATTTACTTTACCAAGTCCTTGAGAGAGCAACCTGTGAGAGGGACCACACTGGCCAGGGGAAAACGAATGCCGTGCTCCTTCCCAGGCTGTCCCCTTTTACACACTGTGACATTTCCTTAGTTAATTTCAGGAGATCCAAAAGAAAGAGTGATAACTGAGTGCCTTGTGTTAAGAGGTTTGGGATCTGCAAAGCATCCAGAATTCCAGGGGCTTATCTGAGCTTATCAGCGGTAGCTGACACTTTGATCTGCCAATTGGGCCAGGAATTGCTTTGAAACAGGTATCTCTAAGGTTTTCCATTGCATTATGATTCTGGTCAGCTTCAGGTTTTCACAGCACTTCTATTTTGATCTAAAAATACTTTCAGCTGATGTGTGCTATAAAACACTCAGCTGTAGGTGAGGTGGTACTGTCTTCCTTAATTGCAAGATTCAGTTATTTGTAATTTCAAAGGTCGAGAGATCCATCTCGGATAAAACAATTCACCAATATATGTGAGCACTTCTGACGCAAGCAGGAGGTTTTCATTCCAGATCATAGATGACTGCAGAAGGTATTTTCTGTACAAAGGAGATTTCTTACTCTGAAGCCTGAGGAGCCTCAGCCCCTCTATTATCCCTTTCTTTTGCTTGTTGGAGCAAAAGAGCTGCTGCATGTTAGAGAACCACAGTCAGCCTATACAGCAAATCCCCCCCAGGCTGTTCCTACCGCCAAAAGGGTATGGCTCTAGCAAATGTGCAGGCAGAGTCTGTCTTCAGCAGAAGCTGAATCAACCACTAGCAGGCTCCAAAATGGTTGGAGTTGACAAGTTTATTGAAGGGATGGCATAGGGGGTAGACAGTAGATACTCTTAATTTAATGAGTTGGGGTTCACGTCTTCCTCATGTCCTTGGAGTCCCAAAATCGGGGAAAGAAAGTATCAGCTGCATATTTTCCTCTTCATATACTCATATTTCTCTATTTAGGTACTGCCTCTTTGGGTCCTGTGCTCGGTATACAGGAGAGCTTAACACACTGTAACATCTACTGCCTTGACAGCACAGAGAATATTCAAGGACTAGGATTTAAGTCAGATATCTAGATTAGAAAATTCTAATAAAAAACAGGCTATCAGAAAATAAAATATGTTGTATTATTGATTTCAATCAATCAATTGATTTCAAAACCTGTACCCTTTACTACATCACAGGATCTCCAGATGTTCTTGAGTCTTTTAGAAAAATAGCAACAAAAGCTGCTCTGAAGTTCTTGACTTTAATTTCATTGGCATATCCACCATAAGAGGCTATTAAGAAAATTAAGCAGTGATAGAGTGAGCACTAAATTTGTATGAGGCACTAGAAAAATTCTGATGTGCAAAACTGTTTGAATAAATGGCTGGTTTTCATCATGACTGAAGCTCTGTAGCTGGTATCTAAAGCACCAACATAATTACTAGATCTGCCAGGGAGGAGGGAGAGGGAGGCATTTTTTTTTTTTTTTAAAGAAGGAATTTCCAGTTTGTCAGACTTAAAATATTAGTTGGAGGCGATTTGATCTGATGTTCTAATGAAATCTAGTTTTCCATTGTGTTTGCCTATCCAGGACTGCATCATTCCAAGCTTTTAGGTGTTATGACTCCAAGACAACTTGGAAGGTGGATTTCCCACAGATGCAGTTTCTGTTCCCTCTCAAAAGAGAAGTGATAACACTTGGGGGAGGGAATTTAAAACAACTTATCTCACACTTAAAGATAATGCCAGTCACTCTGATTGAGACTTTTATAGCACACTTGGTTTGTGTTTGTTTTTTTGAGTTTTTTTGTTTACTTGTTTGGTTTTGTCCTGTTTTGCCAACCAGATCTCTACAGCTGTGTGCAAAGACAGGATATAATAAGTGAAAGTAAGTCTTGGAAAACAGTTTGCTTGAAAAATAACTGGAACTGCTTAGATGTGTTGCTGGATTCGAAATTGTTTGTAACTTGAGGGAGGAAAAACAGAGAAAATCCTGCTCAGCAAGCACAAACCGTTGCTGTTAGCCATCAGAATGTATTCCTGAGGAGAATTCATGTTGATTGACTCCCAGGGCAGAGCCCCTACTGCTATATCTGGCTCCTGTTCAGAGGGGAAAAAATATCTAGGCAACAAAATGTTTTGCACTGTTTGGTTCAAACTTAAAAACAACAACCCAGCAAAAAGCCTGTAAGGCTGAAACTGTGAGAAATCTTATCCCATAAACACTTGTCCTATGAAAGACAAGAGCTATGAAAAATAGGGTCAAATGCAGCATGTCTTCTATCCATAGCTGTGAAGTCCTGGGGGTGACTCAATATAAACGGAGTTTTTTCTATATAAAGAAGCATGGTGGCTATATGGATCAGCGCAAGAGGGTTTCTCCCTTCCCCACTGAAGAACAAATAACTTTTTTTCCATCAGCTCCTCAGAGCCTCAGATGCCTTAGATCTCTCCCATAAAGCATCATTTACAGTGTTTCGATTGTCTCCCAAGAAGCTGGTGAGAAGCTGTCTTACTGAAATGAACAGCAATTGCAGTTCAACCTGCTGATGTGGTCAAGGGCCCTGTCATAGAATTATAGAATAGTTTGGGTTGGAAGGGGTCTTTAAAGGTCATCTCATCCAACCCCCCTGCAGTAAGCAGGGACATCTTCAACTAGATCAGGTTGCTCAGAGCCCCGTCCAACCTGACCTGGAGTGTTTCCAGGGATGGGGCATCTACCACCTCTTGGGGAACCTGTGCCAGTGTTTCACCACCCTCACCGTGAAAAATGTCTTCCTTAGATCTAGTCTGAATCTACCTTCTTTTAGTTTAAAATCATTACCCCTTGGCCTATCGCAACAGGCCCTGCTAAAAAGTCTATTCCCATGTTTCTTATAAGCCCCCTTTAAGTACTGAATACTTGTGGATTTTTCTCTGTCAGCATGGTAAGCATGAGCCATATCTGAGCAGGTGGCAAAGGGGGTTTGGTGATAATGTCTGCTTGCCATCATGGCTGCAAAGATATTACTTTGGTGTATTTTTGCTGACCAGTGTTGTTTTTTCTTCAGGAATTTAGCTTTTGAGTGCCCAGCAGGATGAACCCTAAACAGCATAAATCTGCAGGGGAGTTTAATCCTGGAAAGCCTAGCTAACGTTTTGCCCCCTCGCATTAGGCTTCAGAAGTCAAGAGTCTCTTAAAATAACTTACCCACAGGAATATTTGTTTGCAGGGGTTTTTTTTATACATTACTTCATTTTTACCTCATGGTCACATTTTGCCTCATCATCACTTTATCTTATCTCGCTGTCACAGAATATTGGATGTTGTTGACTATTGATGTCAATAATAGTTTAAGACATACAAATGGCTCCATGGTATTTCTGAACATTTTGGGTAGGATTAATCTTCCCTGAGTTTAGGCAATCGGTTTTAACCAGTCATCCTGCATCCTCCCAAAGGAAGTCATCCTGTCCCAACACGGGCATCTCAAATGGTTTGTCTTCCGGTCTCCATCACTGGCCTTTGACTACAGAGATAGCAAATCAATTTGATTAGATTAGGATAGACTAGATGCCTAAACTAAGAGTGCTGAAGTTAGGAGAGATGAATTCTACCCCTCCAGGATAAAGGCAATTTTCATTAATGGAAAACACAGGTGATTCCACAGATTCAAATCTATTTAATGGGAAATACAAGTAATGGTAAGGTCTTAATCTGATTTTAATTGAAAGTATAGTTTGAGTACGTCTAACATCTGGGGGAAATACACATTTATTGCATGCCTTTATCGAGTACTGGCAGAATTCTGTGTCAAAGAAAGTGCAGAAGGTGATAAATTGTCTTCTGTGGATGATTCTCGTGTACGTACCTGTGGCTGGATTTGTTAAGGAGTGCAGCTCTTCACGCACTTCTCGCAGGAACAGAGCATTTACCAGGAAAGGGAAAGGTCACCTTCTTCAAGCTGCAACTGTAAATAACAGGCGTGGAGTCCAGTAATTCGTAACTAAGTCATGTCTGACAGAACCGATAAGTCTGTTCTATTGTGAGTACAAAAATCAGAGCTGCTGTTATGAAAACACAAATGCAAAAAATCTTCAGAAAGCTTACTTAATGTTAAGGCAGATTATAACATACTTGTGTATTTTCTTGGAGCTGAAATGAATAACAATTTGCAAATAAATACACCTCTAATTAAGAAAAAATCTCTTTGTATCAGGAATTGGTGGTGTTGATATTTTTAATTTATTTGCTTTTGCTTTTCACATTTAAATGGCCAAGTTTAAGGTGTGGTGGCTTGGGTTTTTTTTTTTTTGATGTTGTGGTTTTTTTAAAAATATATATAGCATAGATAACCACAGAAGTCCAATTTCAGCGCAAATATTCTCTCCGAGCCCTTTTTGAGTCATAGTAGACATTACAATCATGACTCCATGCTGCAGTGCAGCACTGTGTTGGAAATCCCCAAGCTCCCTTCAAGCAGTCAGCTGTGTCAATATGGCACAGTACAACGTCATGAAACAAGGCTAGCCAGGTCCCCGAAGCTGCGTATCTGCTTTTACCTATTCTACAGCTGTCATCTCCTAGCTTGAAGGAGCCCCGCTGGCACCAGTGTGGGCATCTCAGCACCATGCTCCATTGCTTGCTGGAGTTATCGTTTAGTAGTTCGTGCAAGGCTGGTGAGCCGCTTGGATCACCCAGCGTTGCATGTGTTCTTGGTCTGGGTGACTAGTGAAGCTAAAGGCATAGACTGAATTATGAGTATAATGATTTACTATAAAATTTTAATCCATGGTGTGCTGGATTCAGAGAGTTACATATGTGACACTGAATAGTGATAAAGCTGGTTGCCACATGAACGTATTGCAGCATCAAATAAATATAGAAACACTGTTAAAGTTCTATCGAAAGAAAGGAAATCAAAGTGAAATCAACTCCTTCATTTTGTAGCACAAAATTTCCTTTGCTTCTTTTAGTGCATCAGCGCTGCAGCTCTAAAGGCAGGCAACCACACAGTACACTTGGCACCGCTCACAAGAAATAATTCCTAGCAAATAAGATCATTCTGCAGTAGGGTCTTAATTAGTTTTTTTGAAGCCAGAACAGGAATTATCCAAACCTCCTCTCCCCGCTACCCCTGTCTAGCAGCACAGTAGAGAGGAGCCACTCAACAGTCTGTGTTAAGCTCAAGCTTGATGCTGAGGCCTATGGGTGACTTTTGCATATGGGTGTAGCATTAATCAGTAACTTCAACATTAGAAAGACCTGAAAGCCCTCTGCAATATGTGCCTCTTGGTGAAAGTTAATGCCGTATTCTTACTTGTGTCCTATGAAGCTGTACCCAATAGGCCAGGCTCTTTCTACTACTTTAGAGAAGTGGCACAAAGGGTGAGCAAAGACAAAAAATATTTTATTTTGATTTTACATTTATTCATCTCCAGATCCATCGGGAGAGTTTAACTGAGAGTCAGATTTAATTACCTCTGAAAGTGAACCTGGTATCCAGACTTTAAGGCATTTACTATTCCTGGAGGAGGGCTATGGAGCACTGTTTTGGAAAAGGATATTTCCTACAGTCCCAGGAGCTGCAAGATAATCCCTAGAATTTTGAGCAGTTAATTTTGTCTCTACCTTGGAGGCCAACAGACTGAATTCATGTCAGGCAGTGGGGAAGGGAAATACCCAACTGGGAAATGAAATGAAGGGCACTGTGAGCACAAGAAAGTATAGGAGGATAAAGAAATTGGAGAGAAAGGCAAGAGGGAGAAAGGGCAGGTGTCATTTTCTGCTTCCCCTCTCTTCCCTTTGACCATGGGAGTCCTTCAGTGCTGTCTCACAGGGAACCGCTGTAACGGCTGACCAGGGAGGCAGAGAATGACCCCGAGAGATGTTTCATCTAAGAGCAAAGGTGGTGGGCATGAAACTCGAAAGGGAATGATGCCACTTGTACTGAGAACAGTGCTAGGGCCAGGGGACTGGAGGCTTCACTGCCTCACTAAACCGTGCCCCGGGAAGGGATGTGGCATTTACCTCTCATCCTTTCTTCCCCTCGTTCCCAGGTGAGCTCTGCTCGTGCTGCTCGCAGCAGTTTGCTACACCTCCATGTCACTGGGTCACTCGGTACAGCACTTGCAACACCTGCAGGAGGACTGCCGCTGTGCACCTCAGCTTTAACCCCTACAAGTGATGGTAACGAGAGGTTTCCTCTTCGCTTGAGAGGAAGGGAGGTTAAGTGGCTGAGCGAGCCACGGACTTTCGAAGGGAAGATTTTTGCTACAGCAGTACACTACCAGGTGACACGGCTGATTGCTTTCTCGGGGGCTGACCTCAAGTTCAGCATCGTGCCTTTACGAAAGGTCAGGCTGACCTGACAGACACCAACTAACGCACCCCTCTCGGTGAACTTCTGCATCCAGCCCATTGTTTACTTCTGCTGGAGCCATAGCGTATAGAAAGACGGGTGGTGTCATAAGAAAAGGTAGCGGCAGAACATCTGTTCCTCTTGCAAACTTTTGGCTGTAAAGTCTCTTCGTCTGTTTTCTGCTATCGTAACAGCAGGGAAGGGGCTAACTCAGGTGAGGGTGAGCAGGCGACCTTGGTGTATGGAATTAGAGCAAGGTGTTGGAAAGCTGCGGCCTCATTTCAAAAAGGATGTTGGAAAAGCAGGAAGGGTTCAAAGAGCTACAAGAGTGCTTGTCTTCCTGACAAGTCACGTAGTGGGAGGTTAGAGAGGCTCCAACTTCCTGGTTTATCCAAAATAGTTGAAAACAAGCTACAGACGGCTCTTTCATTCATCAGGAAAAGGGCTTTAGCAAGCCTTTAATCTCTGAAGCTGAAGTTGGATACATTCAACGAGAAATGAGGTAGTGTTTTACTTTTGGGATGAGAAAATAATTGTGCACAGGCACAGCTTCTCATGGACCTGTTCATTAAAGCTGACTAGCGTCATTACATCATCATGACTGGTAGGATGGAAACAGATGCAAATTGATCTTGCCTTGGGGCAAGAGAAAGCACAAAGTTACCTTGCTGCATACCTGATTTTGTTTCTCTTTTTTCTATTAATTTTTTGTTTGAAGAAGTATAGTCTTTTATTTTTGCAAAGCAAATTCCTATGATGCCCATTCAAGGCAGGAGTGTCTGACTGTCCATGTTTTTCAATGTATGTTCTGGCTCTTATCAGTGTCCTCTGACACCATTGCACACCTCCTGAAATATCCTCAGGAGCCTGCTAAAACGTTTCACTGTAGTTTCATGGTCACAGGGCAGTAACACTGCTTTTCTGGGGGGGTTGGTCAGAGTCTTGTAGTGCCTTTGCTGTGAACTGAACTCAGACTTACTACCTTAGCTTGCTCTGCTGACCCTCTCACTTTGATATCCTGTTTTATACTTAGCACAGCTACTGAAGTGAATATTGAACTTCAGCCTGAGAAACGGTTTCAGTGTGGAAATTGAGTTCTTAATTCAGAATATAAAAATGCAGGCTCCTGTATTCCCCTCCTGGAGGGATGGTGTGGGGGAGAGAGAGAGAAAAGGCAGGGAGGGGTGTGTATTTTGCAGATGCAGTACTGTTGAGTAGCTCCATTGGGGTATCAGTGTTGTTAGCTGGAATGCTTGGGATTTGGAAGTAGTTGGAAAACAAGCAGTGTATGTTCGTATGAGGCCACTGCAGAATATGAGCAGACAGCAATATATAATTTTGAGAATGAAAAATATTCGAGTTACTGTCATCTAATGTTTGTCTGCCATCATCTTTCTGATGTGTGGTGCACATCATTTGGCGGGCATCTTTTTTCTGCTCTCTCCGTTAGTGCTTTTGTACACACCAAAAGTCACTTTATTTTTCATGTTTAGAACTATAAAGAGACTTTAAGAGCACTTTAAAACTACTTTTTAGGAGCAGCAGAAAGCTAGCAAGATGCAGAGCTTTTATGTTTTCAATTTTTGTAAACCTGCTGCTAAGATAGAGCAATGTTTGGTTTGCTTTGACTTTTGTTTTTCACAAGCAGCTCTACACAAACCAACACAAGTCTGTATGCAGTCAGCTTGGCTGATCTGTCTGCATTCTGGGTTGGATTCTTACTAATTGTCTGTATAACTTTTAATGCATTGAACAATAACATCAAGAAATAAATGTGAAAGTTACTCTCTTGTGCTCCTATATTAGAAACTAATGTAATTTCCTCTTACTCTCCACCAAATTTCCTGTTCACAGTGTGAACATCCTCTCTTTTTTTTTTGTCGTCTGCTTTCTGCTATAATGGGTTGACTTGCTCTTGAAATGTCTTATTTCTGACAGACTGCCTGTGAATCCTTACTTTTTTCACCACCAGTTCCATCTGTCATATTACTTTGGCTGCTGTAGGGGATGAAAGCAAACTTGTAACCTGGAAAATGAACCCAGATATTCCAAACGTTGAATCCAGCCAGACAATAAAGCTTAACTTTTTTTGTTAAACAATGATTTAAAATACTTACAATATCCACAGACTTTGTTTCACTCTGCCTTGTTGTTGTTGTTTTCAGATTCTGATAAGACCAAGGGAGTCAGTCAGGCTGGGTATCAATTGTATGTATCATTATAACCATCACCAGTATCTCTCCACAAATGTGTGTGTTATTTTTATCCATACAGAGTAATAGATACATAACTGTATAATATGCTGCTCATAACAGGTTTTTTTTTTTTGTTCTTACTTGCTGGCTTGAAATTGAATGGGAACACATGTAGCCTCATGAGTTTTCAGTGCATCTCGTTTAAGCTGCAGAGAATGACAGGAATCCCAAATGGTAAGAATTCATGCAAAATATGCAAAAGTCAGGGGAAAGTTTACAATAACCAGGTCAGTTCACCAAATACGTCTAGATCTAGCAACAGATCTGCCAGCAGCTGAGCTGCCTCATGAAACAGTCATAATCCTTAATCAACAATGAATTTATATAAAAAATACTAAAATACCTGAAGGGAAGCAAATAAGGGTAAGATGTCTGTCTCATCTTTGCTTGAGATTATGTTATTTCATACAGGGGTGTCCTGCTTTTGGCTGGGATAGAGCTAATTTTCCTTGTAGGAGCTAGGATGGAACTACGTTTTGGATTTGTGCTGAAAAGAGTGTTGATAATACAGGGATGTTTTCGTTACTGCTGAGCAGTGCTCACACAGAGTCAAGGCCTCTTCTCCTCACCCCACCCCAGCATTGAGTAGGCTGGGGGTGCACAAGAACCTGGGAGGCGACACAGCTGGGACAGCAGACCTCAATTGACTGAAGGGGTATCCCATACCATATGACATCATACTCGGTATATAAAGCCAAATTGGTGTTTTGTCTTCCCAAGTAACATGTGATGGAGCCCTGCTTTCCTGGAGATGGCTGAACACCTGCCTGCTGATGCGAAGTGGTGAATGAATTCCTTGGTTTGCTTTGCTTGCACATGCAGCTTTTGCTTTACCTATTAAACTGTCTTTATCTCAACACACAACTTTTCCCCCTTTTATCCTTTTGATTCTCTCCCTCATCCCACCTAGTGGGGAGTCAGCGAGTGGCTGCATGGTGCTTAGTTGCTGGCTGGGGTTAAACCACAGCAAGGGGAAAGAACACTTTGCAAACTTGTTTTCTTCAGAATTTAATAAAGTGGCATAAAATATCCTTGTGATCTGCCAGCTCCCCATGAGGACAGAATTGGATACCATGTACATGTAAGCAATGGCAGTATTTGCTTCAGAGTGATAGTTCATTTAGCTTTGGAGCGCTCTATGTATGTGATAATGGCAGGTCTTTGAGTTAGTTATCAGGATGACTTAGCCTGTCTTTGTTCAAACAAAGACTTGTATGTAGAAACAGAAAAGCCTGATCTGAGAGATAATTGTGTTTTGAACAAAAAAGCCAAGGTGGATACTTTCTTGCTTTTTGCCAACCTCCTTGCAAAGATGTGAATTTAAACCCTTAAAGCATTTCTGTTTTTAAAAACATATATACAGTTGCTGGAGTTTTTTAATAGAAATAAAGATGCAGATTCTTTCTTGGAGTTCACAGCTTGTATGCATTTTCTATTGTCAAAGAAGATGAATCACTCAAGGTCAGCAGCAATATTGGAATAGCATCTGATGACATGTAGCCTTGCAGGCTTGACTTTTGCACTTGGGCTTCCTCTTAGAAATCTGTACCCAAGTACAGACTGAACACAGTATGTTCACAAGCTCAACCTTATATGCTAGATGTTTAATTGAAGTTATGGAAAGGCTAATTACTAGGCTAGCCGTTGCCTATGCCTATATATTCCGAATGTAGCATTTGACCTTGGTCTTAAACCCATCCTGTCTGAGATGGAATGCAAGATGATCATCTCAGGAGTGTAATGATGATGGTTTCACCCTGTGCTAGAGGAACAGTTTCACTTGCTGCCACTTATCGTCACCCAATTTGTCTTGACATTTTAGATATTTTGATGAAAGTGTATGACTTTTGGGTACTAAGCCACATGCATGGAAGCTAGATTTTTCCCCCAGAACACTGCCATGATCACTAAGATGGTGATCCAGGAGACCCTACCTGTAGGCCTAAAGAAAGATGACAATTCCTTAAGGACTGCTCCTGTCCCCAGCATGGGGTGAGAGAGGGGGTCGCTCCTGGCTCAGCCCACCTTGGCCTTCTGCCCTTGTCTTGGGGAAGGTGTTGCCGCACATGCATGAGTGGAAACCAAGTGCCTGGAGGCACACCTCATGCCTGCACGCAGTGCTGCATGCGTGGGCTGTGCCCATGTCACCTGATTCAGGTAAAGACCTGAATCCAAAATAAGGCCCAGGCAGACCCAGTCAGAGGTGCTTTGAGACTACAGCCAAACAACCCTCAGGATTCAAAGAGGTATCTATACTGGGTAACTAAAAACTCAGTCCAATCCCATAACTACTTACCTACTGATTCTCAGCTGGATTACAAACTGCCCTCTGGGAGTAGGTAGGTGTGTTAGGGATAATGACTGCAGTCAGCATTTGCAGAACTGCTGCCAAAAGTTTTTGAATCTGCAAGACAGCTGATGTTTTGACTGGTGCTCAAGGCATGTGTATGTGTGGCATCCTTATTTCTATATCCTGGGTTGTACTGTTGTGTGAAGCTTCTGTCAAGACATTGGTATGTGTCAAACTTCAAGTTAAGTGATTTAAACTTCCATTGTATCTGTTATTCCACTGATCTTATTTTTTTGTCCCCCTGGGTTTCAAGACAAAATTAAGGTAAAAAAGAAAATGAAAAATCCTTAAGTATACAGAGAAAGAAAACATTCACAACTTACCTAGTTAGTCTCCAGATTTATTCATACTCTTCACATCAGATGAGGATCAAGAGCAGCTGACGGGGCTGGAAGAGTAACTTCAGACAGGCAATAGTTTAGACTCATACAGGCAGTTCTGTAACTTGATGGTTTGGGAGCTAAGGAGGTTTTGAGGGGAAGGAGGACAGGCTTGCCCCCACATCACCCCTACCAACAGTACAGCTTACCATAGACGCTACATTTATGGTATTTTGTTGCTTGTGCAACTCAAAGTGAAGTAAATCCATGTTTTTTGTCTGGAGCAAGACCAGCTTTTACCTCCACAGAACAGCAAGACTCATTGTACACATGTTTTTTCTGGCTTAGGCTTCTGATCACTTTACCAATCTTTTGAAGGATGTAATGAAACCAAAATAAGTATTAAGCTGAAAAAAAATGAAATTATTTGGACAAGGAGAGTAGAGATATGGATTTTCAAAATTTAGAGAAGTGATCAAATAAAAACTGTAAGGTTAACTTTGGAGGAATTTCCAGTTCTTGCAGCTGGAAGGAATCCCCCCTGCTGATGCCAGAACCTCCATCACTCATAACCTAGTGTTATGTTCTGCTTTAATATGTCTGTGGTGTCTTTGTAATGACTAGCTATAGCAGTGGGATTGAACTATGTCCAGAATGATGTCCTACCTCCTCTTCAGGTCTCCAGCACTCCCCACTCTTGAAAGTCACAGTGACTCCCATAACTTATTCAGTGTAATGTTTACACATAGATCTAAAGTCTGTTTTGCTATAAAGTTATGTCAACAACAGCATGGTTGGAAAAAATAAAATTTAAGGGATGGAGGTTATTCCTGTACTTGGATGTCATCTACAAATTATCTACAAAGTCCTTGTGAGCCAGGAAGATGCTGATATCAATTTATATTTCTGGAAACTTGTACCTCTGGGCTAAGGTGCTGTCCCTGTGTAAGGTTGAGCTTTTTCAGCCTTCCAAAACATTCTTTCTTCCCTTCTCTTTTGCTTTTACTTATGTTTTAAATTGCTAACAGAAGTGCTCATCTGTCATGGTTTAACACTAGCCAGCAACTAAGTACCACACAGCCCCTCGCTCACTCCTCCCCAGTGGGATGGGGAAGAGAATCAGAAGGATTAAAGTGAGAAAAGTCGTGGGTTGAGATAAAGACAGTTTAACAGGTAAAGCAAAAGCCGCACACACAAGCAAAACAAAACAAGGAATTCATTCACCACTCCCCATGGGAAGGCAGCCATCTCCAGGAAAGCAGGGCTCCATCACACGTAAAAGTTGCTTGGGAAGACAAAACACCATCACTCCCAATGTCCTCCACTTCCTCCTTCTTCCTCTAGCTTTATATGCTGAGTATGATGTCATATGGTATGGGATACCCCTTTCAGTCAGTTGGGGTCTACTGTCCCAGCTGTGTCCCCTCCCAGGTTCTTGTGCACCCCCAGCCTACTCACTGCTGGGGTGGGGCGAGGAGAAGAGAACTTGACCCTGTGTAAGCACTGTTCAGCAGTAGTGAAAACATCCCTGTATTTTCAACACTGTTTTCAGCACAAATCCCCATACTCACTACTACGAAGACAACTAGCTCTATCCCAGCCAAAAGCAGCACATCATCTCAAGTTTCATTTGTCCGGGAAATTTAATTTCACAAGATAAATCTACTATAGAGCCAGTGGAAGTGGAAGCCAGTGATGTACCTTTATCATCTATGGATGTTTGAACTGCTCAAGAATATTCAACCATAAGTCCTATCTGAGCTAAGAACTGCAGTGGTAGAGCCTATGCTTGGAGGCAGAAAGTTTCAGGAACAATATTAGGAAGCTAAGAGTTAAATTAACCAGGAGAGAATAAAGTATGGGGGAAATAGCTAGACAATGTAAGATGGGGTATTAGTATACCAGTTCTTGAAAAGGTGTTTATACTATTTTCTAGGAGGTGCAAAAGATTATGGGGAAAGGAATAAGAAAGACACTTAGTATTTCAGTAGCTCAGAAGTTGTGCTGGGACTATTCATGCAGTCAGCCCATGACAAGGACCAGAAAAACTCTCCAGTCACCCATACAGGAAAGTGACGGCTTAGCTAAAGGGGACTCCAGAGACCTTAAGTCTCTGGGTTACTTTGAGAACAAGCCTGCAAGATTATTTTTCTGTAAACAAATGTAGAAAGCACAAGTCAGTCCCTAAGCATAACAGTTGCTCCATAGACTTGTGGAAGGGCAGTCTGGCACTAGCTCCTGCGTCTCTCCTGGGGATGTCCCATGCTCTTCCAGCCTAAGATACTCATAGTGAAAGCATTGTCTGCTAATTGATAGCAAATAATTGCTATATTACTTTATTGTGATTCTGTGTGTTATGTGAGCAATCCCCTATCTTGCCATTAAGATAAAATTGCTTTCTATTCTGGGAAGTACAAGGCTGCTGTAGGAACTGTGTTAAAGTGTTGCTCTACTCTGAGACCTGACTTGGCCAGATACATTCCCTTCCAGTGCAGGAGTAAGGGCAGATCACCTTAGCAAACCCAGTCGTTGCTGTCACGCTCTTCATCTCTACCTCCATAAACCCCTACATTTGGTAAAGTGTTTAAGAAATCCTGTGCTGCTGAGGCAATAGTTCTGTGTTTTCCTTTGGGACTCCTTACTTACTTACTGACAACTGAGCACCAGGTTTAGTCTAGTGTTTTTTCCCTCAGCAGAAATTAAGGAGAAGAAAAAATGGTTCAGTACATCACCTGGGTAGTTACCCTTCTAGTTCATTCTCTCTACTTTGTAGTCAATTCAATTTTCCCAAGAGGGAAGCACCTGCTATATTTTATTGTGTTATTGTGCTATTAAGCATATTTCTACAACTGTTCTCACATTAAGTTTGTCCAACTGTGACGTCCTTGAAAGAAGTGCAACTCGGTGCAAGTAAGGGTTGCAGAATAGTCTTCAAAGACCCTTTCATGTTATATTTTTACCTCTGTCCCAACATTGTCTAGCTGTTTCTATAAAGCTGTGATTTTTGTCTTTGATAAACAAGGTTCCTTAAAATCCTCAGTGAACTTAATAATGTCTATGACAGAAACTCCCTATTTATGGTGCTAATCAAAACCTTTCAGGATCCCTGCAGACCAAATATCTAAGCTACTATCTCTACATCCTTCCTAGCAAGTCTGTTTATTCACAGCCAAGGTCTCCAAGGTATCTTGTAGACATATTCTTTATGAAGTTATCTTCATTTTGCTGTATTTTGTTAGAGCTCGTAAAAAGACCTACCAATAAAAAAGTTGCTCTAGCTCACCTCTCACATAAACATACGGACACCTTAATTTCCATAGTACCCTGCCAGACTTTTAAATATTCCATTATTTATTTACTACTGATTAGACAACAGTTTTGGGTTGTTTTTTTTTTTTAATTAAATGATCTCTTCTTACAGTTTTCATTACATCAGTTTTCCTGTTGATGATGACAGTACAAATGTGCATGAAAGGGGGTGGAAAAATGAGCTTATTGAATAACAGTAAGGTCGGATTTCTCCTACATAATAATATTATAGCAAAGATAAGATATTGGATATCTTTCTTTGGTACTGTCTAAATTACGGCATGTACTGACCTTACCCAGGGTTGCTGGATTTCTTGGAGACATACAGACAGTTTTCAGTGATCATTTCAAAGGTATCTTTCTAATAGCAGCAACAAAATATTACTAGTACCAACAGAGTCCAAAAATCCAAATTATTCAAGCGCTCATGAAACTTTCAAAGCATTTTTGGTTGCTGAATTGTCTGCTTAAGATGTGGCTAGCAAGTTACTGCTTTTTCTCCTGACAGTTAGATGGTATAATCAGAACCTACGTGACATATTTGTCTGTCTTTCATGTTTTATCACATTGCTCCGTTCTTTCATCTAGAAAATAGTACTTGTCCTTCTATGCAAATGTATCTATCTATTCATTAGTCTGTCAGAATGTCTAGAAATATTAGATTGTTTTGAGGAGGCAGTGCCTAATTTGTCAAGTGAAAATATTTTTCTCCTGCTTTCTAGCGCATGAGCTGTGGTGGATGCAATTGTGTTCTGAGATGCATTAAAACCAAGAAGTTATAGCTACTTAGCTGGTGGGTGCCTTGAAAGTGTGTCACACAAATTACTCAGCTGGAGAGAATTGAAACCACAGCGAAAATCCTGTTATTATCTTCAAAAAAATACAGACAGAAAAAAAAATTATTGACTTCATAAGGCAGTTTGAGGCCCATCTTTTTAATGATTTTTTTCAGTCACCCATGCACATGAGCTCAGTCAATGTATGAAAGCACCCTATATGATATTTCAATCCTTAAATTTCATTGAAGTTCTATTTTCTTTCTTCCCCTCATTGAAACGTCTCAGACTACCTGGTTACAAAGTGTCTCAAAATATCCTCTGGCAGCCAAGTGAAAGTAGTAAAATGTTTTTGTTTCTTTTGCCTCTTTTACAAAGTGGAACCACCTTGAAATCTATTAAGTAGTGTAATAGCAATATGTTGCACATACCCCGAAATAGAAGAGGTGTAAAATGATGTTGGCAACGAGAGTTGTTATTAAGAGTGCCTGTCCTTTGTCAGATAGCTTTGGAAAAGGAGAGAGGCTTTACAAGGAATGATATTCACACCCACAACCACATGTCCATTTGTGCTCACACATGCACTTTTCAAAACACTACAGTGTGCACTGACAGCCTGCAAAGGATCAGCTTCAAAAATTTCCTTTGAGTCATTTCTTAGCTTCCAGCAGTGGCTGGGAAAGGTGTTTGTGATCAAACTGAAATGTAAAACTGCGATACTATAAATAGTAGTAAGTTCTACTTGCTGGAGAATATCCTTCTCCAATACTAGATTGAATTCTTCTTGAAGAGAGTAAAATTAGTGTAGTGAAAACATTCCTCTTCTATCTTTTTGGATTGAAAAAATGTTGACATTTACTTTCTGCAGTCATTTCTGCTTCAGCTTAGTACTGGTAGCATCTTGAAGGAAAAGCTTATTTTCATATTACATTAGGGTTTTTTTTAATATTAATTCTACTCTGGTCTGTAATGAGTCACACACTTAGGTGTAACATTTGTTGACTTCACCGGAAACAGCACCTTGGGTAACAAGTACCCAAAGTACCTCCATCCTTCAGAAGGAAAATACTCAATCTGTCCTCCCTTTCTACATACCTTTCCTCATTTGCAGGTTTCCAGTACCATACCTCAATGTATCAGTTCTTTCTGCTCATCCTTGCCCCAGTCCCTTCAAGCTCTACTGCTGCAGCATGAAAATAGGAATGAAGAACCTACTGATGATATTGTGTGCAGTACTTGAGAGGTTGTTTGAGGGAGTTTGATGCCTGGATACACTGGAGGTCCTGCAGGTGCATTTTGTAAGTCCTTTGGACAATAGCCACCATCAACTTGTCCTCTTGCAGAGGAGCTGAGGAGCAATCACAGCATCCTGTATCCCACTGGCATCTGAAGTTTCCATTCCGAAGCAGGGGATTCCACTGCCTAATCACAGGTGTCTGACACTAGACACCTTTGGGCACCTGCTTGGGGTTGGAGGGGCAGCTTGAGGCTTGGTGGCATTCCTCTGTGTGTCTAAGATGGTACTAGACATCTGAGTCCTACCAATAATGAGGCTTGGTGGCATTCCTCTGTGTGTCTAAGATGGTACTAGACATCTGAGTCCTGCCAATAATGTCTAGAGCTTTTTAGGTCTTGGATATGACCTTTAATCCCAGACCTGAGATTTTCAGGGTCTGAATGAAAAATATGCATATTAGTGCTTTTCAATCCATAGTTCAGTTTTTATTTCTTTATATAGGCTGGACAATGACTTCTCTTCTAGAGTATCAAGGTTTTGCAGTAGCGTATATCTAGCAGATATCTTATTGTTCCACACTGCTTTCTTATCGTAAGACTCCAAAATGGGGGAATTAAGAATTCTGAAATGTGTTGTATTCTTCCTTTCCAAGAAAATTAGTATCTTATGACAGCTTTATTATTGGAGAATTAGGGGTTTATAAAGCTACTTTAGAGTAGAGAATTGGATCAATCACTAAAGGGATTACTAAATACCTGCATATTTCTGTTGTGAAGACTGGCCTTGGGAGGACAGAGGTATATGCTTTCTTCCCTGCCAGAGGCTGTGCCAATGATTCTAGGCAACACGAGGTTGCATCTGTGGAAGAAACAACTTGAATTACTAGTGATCATTCTTCAGAGTTATTTCTAATTTTGTATTTTCAAAATTGCTTTTGCCCTTATTTACAGGTACACGGCCAGATGTGTGCAGGCAAAATAAGACAATTCCACATATTGACCGCCAGATAAATATACCATTTGCAAGCGCAAGTGTTATGTGCGCTAACAGAGTGGATAGTTGGGGACCTGCTTGGTATTTGGCCTGTAAGAGGCAGCTGGTGACAAGCTACTAACAAATGAGAGTAACAGATTGTTTTTTCTTGGGAGAACAGACTAGACAGTTTTACCACTGCCATGTTTACCCTCAGAAGGGAAATGACTGATATCAGATGCCAGAAATGTCTTATTATGAGTTTTATTAACATCCATTTTCTCTTTAAAGAAAAAGGAATAAAACTGTGGCTGCAGTAATGGTTACAAACTGAAAAGTATCAGGAGCAGAAAAGGAGGTGGCTGCTACTCCTATCACTCTGCTCTTGTTGATTTCAAGTCTTTTGTTCCCCCAGATAATGAGGAGTCAATCATTTCCATGACCCAAAAGGAAACACACGTTTTAACAGAAAGATAGCAGTTAAGTCTACGAGTGAGGCTTAAATCATCCAGCTGAGTAAAGAATGGGAAATACCTAGCAGGCTGGGTGGATGAGCCATTTTTGGACAAAGTCAAAGATTAAAAAGAAGTTAAAGAAGTCCTAAATAAATATCACAAAGAGAAGAATTATGAATTTAACAAAAATAGCTATGTAATAGAGTAGGAGTTTGTGTGTTAGTGATTCCAGTAAACGGTTTAAATAAGTAACACTGCAGTAAAAAAGGACAAGAAACAGGAAATGGCAAAGTAAAATTGAGGGGATGGTTCAGAGAGGCTGAATCGGTGTTATACAAACTAAGTATTCAGGATAACGTTGCTGCTTTATTTTTCTTGGAGTAGAAAAGCCAAGTTTAAGAATGAAGAACAGGCTCTGCCAAGGCTACAGCTTGACTCAGCGAACACTAACTCTAGCTATCAGCCCTAGCAGAAACCTTCAGCTGGATGAGTATGATCTCCTCTTTGGGGTGAGGGTTTTTTCATGGGCATCATGTTGAACACAGCGTCCCATTTTATGAAGAACTGTGGGAGAGCTGTATAAACAGTTGAAAGTTATATAAACCACAGTAAGGTTTTTCTGGATCCTCTCTTTCCAATACAATGTTCTTCTGTCTTCTTTTTGTGGTAATGTTACTCAGAAATTGCAGGTGCTCTGTTAAACTTCCTGATGCTAGTGGAGTGCAAGTATGGAGATATCCTCCAGTCAATATGAACCAAAGATTTTTGCAAGGTAACTGAAAATAAAGTCTAAAGAAGGTCTTTGTGGTGTGATTCCATATAACACCTAGATGAGGTGACACGAGCATGTAAACCATTAGGATTTAAGTTGAAGGTACCCATCTGACTTTAGAGTTCATAGGGGCACCTATTCAAGGGTCACAGCTTGAATAACAGAAAACAAGGAACCAGAAGACTTCCCTGTCCCTTCTGTGGTGGCACAGAAGGCCGGGCTGAGCTACGAGGCTGCTGAAACAGGAAGGCAGAAGGGGGTCTGTGCTGGGACAGGGGAAGGGGCCGCTGGCACTGCCTGCCCTTGTGCAAGGACACAAACTATGCTCTCCCGAGCTGTCTCTCTAGTAATGTTTCTGTGGTGCAGCATACCAGGATATAAGCATGTGGCATACTCATGATAGGATGAGCATTCCCAAGTATGCCTGGCTAACAACTCCTGTTGATTCAGTAGAGATAAAGTGTTGGGTTAGTAAGAGACTGGTGAGCTCTACAGTACTGGGAGGCATCTGGACTGTGAGATGTGGCTGTAGCTTCTATAAATGTATCCCAGGCAGCTTTCTGTCGACACCTTTGGGTACCAATGATGGTACTTTCAGCAGCGTGGGTCAAAATGTGCATCACAGGCTTTTCATTGGATGTTAAGACAGACTTAGTTTAGCTTAAAGCAAGACTGAGCATGTCTCCAGAAGATGCAGTCACAACTTTGAAGAATAAACACAACTGATTTTATAGGTTAAAATGCAAAAACTCTAGAAAACAAGTGCTCTGATATTTTGGAAACCAGTGAATGAATGGCCCATACATGATGGTGGGAATATAAGCTTAGGTGGCTGGGGATGCTTCAAGGTGGAAAGATATCTTTTCCTGAAGCAGGGCAGTGCAAATGCAGTCTGAAGAAGAGGTATGAATTATGCTACTTGCCCTGGTTGTATAGTCAGATGTCCCCTTTAGGGACATTGTGAGACAATAGGAAACAATATTTCTTGTCATACTGAACAACAACATTCTTTATAATGGAAGACATTATTTTATTCCTAAAGATTTCTAGACAAGATCTGTCTGTCTTCATTGTAAAAGCTTCTGCTTACAGACTATTCAACCACAATTCTCTCATGGAGAATCAGAGTTACTGTTAGATAATCAAGAAATTACTTCAGCTAAAACCACATCTTTTAACATGTATCTGGAAAGAATACCACAGCCGTTTTATTCACGATTTGCCTCTTTCCTATCATAGCTTTGAAGACTGGCGCATTAGTGATGTCATAGCAATGGGTGGGTTCACTTTGATACTACTTACGGCTGACTGACAAAAAGACAGTGACTGATTTACTGAGACAGGGTTTTGTCCTCAGGATATGGTCAGACTGGGCTGCTCCCCATTTTTCAGTTACAGTTCAGGATCTCACTTTTAACCCATAATGTTTCAAATAATCTACTCGAGAGGTTCTGTCTGTCCACACAGCTGAACAATTTTACCCAAAGACCTGTGTTTCAAATGAGAAGTGTGTGATAAGATTTTCCCTGCAGGCATTTTTTTGGGTTAGATACTTGATGTTCCTGGGCTGGGAGTTCTACACAGTGTTGAATGTTCATTTTTCTCAATGATAAATGCATTTAAATAAAACATGTAGGCTTTTGTTATTTTGTTGTTGCTATTCTAACACTACAGATTGCTCATAATATATGAGTGCCTACAGCTATTTGGAAGGGTGGCTACTAACCTGTTGACTATAAATCTAAATTAATAGAGATACATGATTTATATGCATATGATGTTTTAGTAAGCACTCAAGAGGCAGGCTGTTTGTAAGAGAAACATAATTCTTCTATTAACTTTCATAAATACCCTGCTCACTCTTTTGGGAATTCACATAGAGCATGTGCATATGTAAAGGCATAGCAGCAGTGTAGGTAGTGCTGTGATTATAGGAAATACAATTCTGTTTATTGTCTATAACATCTTTGATTGTTGATTATTCTTGTCTCTGTGCAAAAAAGAGTCAGAAAATTGCCAGGAGTTAGTTCAAGACAGCAGATCTTAGCAAGTATGAATGTGATCCTTCTATAGACAACATTTATTCTTTCTTTCCTTGTGGTTTTCCTTTCTGTCTACAGCACTGAAAATAAATGTTAATTTTCTCTATGTGGAAGCTCTCTACTGGCAGCAGAGCCCTTACCAACATAAAGACACAAAGAATGAGCTGATATTAAAGGCCCCAGATTCACTATGTTTGGGCTCAATCATGGATTTTTCCATTTAGCCTTTGGCATGTCCCTTAGTTTTCCTGCTGAAATTTCTTATATGTGAAATTGATTAATAATACTAATAACTTTAGCTAATCAATTTAGAGAATAGATTGTTCAGGACATGGGCTAGCTCTCTATGTGAATACACAGAACCTAGAACACTGGGGCTTAGACCTTGGTGTGGAGGAACCACTTTATTACAAGCAGGATGCAATAAAAATGACCCAGTACAAAATCCTGCTGTGCCTTAGATTTCTGTCAGTAAACAAGAGGAATGAGGTCTCCTGATCTCAAACACATGCTAGGAAGCCTGCTGAGCTAGTTAACAGTGCCCCATTATCTAAAGTGTTTATTGGATTCATTAGGTACTGAAAGCTGTGGACAAAAAACAGGGGTATGTTTTAATCTCCTTTTTCCTGCTGCTACTTTTCTCTTTTTCTTCACATTGACATTTCTGCTTTAATTAAATGTTCAGTTCCTTCTTATGTTTTCTGTGTACACAGTTTCAACAGCATGAAGTGATGTTTCCTTGTGGCAAAAGATATGTCTAGACCGTTAGCATATACGCTAGTGTCTTAGAGGTTGCTCCCTGGGGCTGTCCTCCTAAATATTCTGCTTTAAACGTGATTGTCTGACTTTCTCCTCTGAGTAAAAACATGTTGCCTGAGACTGGCTAGACAAGCCCACGGTGCAGAATTGATTTTCATGTTTCATACAGTACTGATGACTCCCATGTTTCTATTGAAAGGTTTCTGATTTTTGATTTGCTTTCAGACTGAAAGCCCAAGCAACAGCGGTAAACTTATGTACATGAGAACATTAGCTGTCAGCTCTATAAGAAAAATAATGTTGAGCTCTTGTGATTGCACAGAAAAAAATTGACTTATGAAGCAAATGCAAAAATTAAAATGCTCAAAAGAGAGAGCAACTAAATATTTAAAATATTACTTTTAGGTATTTTAACCAGTGTTGTGTATTTAGGGGCTGACGGTAAACGCCTGTCTTTTAGGTAGCATGCCTAATTAGTTGATCTAAAAAAATAACCTACAGTGGGATTGATATCCAGCAGTGGGAATATTATTTGAATACAAAGCTTCTGAAGACAGATGGGCCAAACTATTTGTTGAATACCACTGACTTCAACCCAACTCAAGTTGTCCATTTATTCCTGCAGAATATTTTGAAGAGGGCCGTATTTTGTACCCTGACTAACTGGGAAAGACAGGCTATTCTGGAAACTGGTGGGAGGTTTCAACTCCAGTGTCATTCATTCTCTTCTTTTTTGCTCAATGTTTAACATCATTTCTTATTATTTACCATTTTTTGGCATTCTTCTATTTTACTGCATATAATGACTTGGAGGCTGAAAAAAAATATTATATGTGGCTTCCTGAGCATCTTGCACAGTGGAAAAAAAATTTGGAAAGAAAGTGCACACAGACTGTCAGATTGAAGATTTCACAGAAATTATTTGCTCAGGTTTCCCATTGTGTATTGTTAAAGAGAAGTTGCTGGGAAGTATGTGTTCTTATGGAAATAGAAAAAAAAAGCATCTGGAGCTTTTTTTTTCCTGGAATAGTGACAAAAATGTGGGGTGACCTTCTTACAGAGGTCTGTGGAATGATGGCAGCAGTATTTTCCTTAAGGTGCTGTGAAAACCAGGATTTTCTTCCTCTTCAAACATACTTCATAAGACTTTACTTTTCATAACTTTGCATTTGTCGAGGCTCATTGAGTATAAGTCTGAGGCAGTAAATTGTTATAACTACCTCACTACATGTCCTTTCATCCATCCTTATTTAAGATCTACAATTATTTCCTGTAGTATTTTCTTGTTTGTTTGTTTTTCCTTTTTTAAATTTTTTTTTGTCTCTGTATTCTTTCCTGTGTTAGTTGCCTAGGAAGGTCTTGTTTTTAGACTTTTTGATGCAAGCCCTCTCCCCTCCCACATTTTCAAAAACATTTCATTAAACATTAGGTAATATAATTTTTAATCCTACATTTTTCATGGGGACAATCACAGCCCATCTTCTTGTGGATAAAGACTATGATCTACTTTGTTAACATCTAAGAGGTCCAAGTCCTATTCTCTAGTACTTGGACGAAAATTCTCATATATGTGGTATCAGGAAACCAAGTACTTACCTAGATAATTTACACAGACAACAGATGATGTCTGCTAGATAACAGAAACGCGCAACAAAAATCCTGAAGATTTTTTTTTTCTGTATCCTAGGACATCATCTTATCTTTTTCAAATTTTAAAGCCGTTGGCAGGAGTTACTGAGATTACATCTATGCTTTGACTCATGGCTCCTCTTCTGAAAACTTCTGAAGAGCTTGAATGTTAGCAGTTTGTTAGCCCCGGTGGAAACAAATTGATCCTCAATAAGTGAAGAATGGTTTTTGGAAATACTGTTTTAATTTTTCTAAGATAAATTTCTGCTCCTAAGCATTGCATTGAACATGAGAAATGTGAGGCTGTATCTCATTCTTAGAACTTGTTTTTGCTCTTTTCTTTGTTTTATGGCTCAGAATTAATTAGTAAGTCTTTCTTGATCTCTTCATTCTTTCCACATCCCCTCAGATTCCTTTTATCCTCAGAAAAAGCACTTAGGGCTGGGTTTTGCTTTCTGTTCATGGCAGGAGTAGAGGACTACGCGTAGAGAAGCCCTGTGCAAAATGATGGCAGAGTGAATCTCTGCCCCCAGCCTGCTCTCCTGTGGAACAACAGTAGAGGTATTTCAGTCTCTACAGTACCAGTAGCTTCTGGTTGCTAGCCAAAGGGCTCTGGGGCACTGACTGTGATCCCTCTGTCCCACAGGCCATGCCCCCAGCCTCCCTCATTTTTGGTGACTGCTTCTGTAGAACAAGTAGTTGAAACTGAACTTCCAGATAGCGGGCCATGATGAATATGTACAGTTCCTACATGGATGTATCTCCTCCAGGTCCACAGTTCAAATGCTGGGACCATACTGAGAATCTGTCTGTGGAGCTGGTATTTGTTGGCACATTCTCACTTCATTTTAGTTGTGTTGCACTGCTAGCATTCAGATATACTGAGGCAGGAGGAGATCAGCTGAGATGTGACTGATGGGAATCTGGGAAGGGAATTATAGATATCCCTCTCCTTTCCTCCATCCCTCCCAGGGCACTGAAGGTGGCTATAAAAAAACTTTCTGACCCCAGGAACAGCTCTGACCTGCAGTAGCGTGGGCCTCCAGCCCCTCAGCAGCTACTGCGAAGTCTGTCAAGTTCCACCAAGGACAGAAATCCTGCAATAGTTGTCTGTGGTTGGAAGACTAGCATTAATTGCATGGGAGAAAGGTGGACTGCACAAAGGTTTGGATCATGGACCAACACCCGAAGTCACGGAAGGACTCTCTCCCTGCCTGTAATCCACACTTGCAGGAAAGAAGTGGTGGGAGAGGAGGAAACTTAGGGAAGAGGACCCAGAGCGTGAGAGACTGTGGGACAGGGTTTTTTTCTGTGTGGGAGGAACAATTTGTCATGTCCTATTTGAATTAGAAGGCTTGGGTCCTGTCTGGCCCTTTGGGTCCCTGCATAACAACTACTGATACACAGAAGTGGCACCTGGATTTCTACCCTGGATAGACAGCTGCTCCTCACAGTCTACTGTAGTGATATGGGGAGAAAGAGGATATGTGTTTACTCATTTTATGTGTTTAGAAGTATAAAGGTTGTGTTAAAAATATGAACATTACTCTGCAAGTTTGGGGATGCATAGTTTTTCAGACTGATTGGTGGTAGATGATCAACATCTATCCAACGTCAGCTCTCATTGCCTGATCAGAAGCACGATGACCAGAAGCACATTCCCAGAGGTGGATATGCATGTCCTCTCCTGGCTATGCAGTGTTTGCCTTTAACTTATTAAAGAGAAAAGGCCAAATCATGCTTTCTTGGCATAGATATGGAGTTCCCAGTGGAGTCATAGAAGAGGCACAAGTAGCTTCTTTCACTGTGTGGTGAAATCCTATCCAAACCCATGCCCCAACCCTTAGGGGCTTGTTAGCTCTCTGGATGAGGCATACTAGAACTTTTCACATTATTCCTTGCTAAATGGCAATTTTCAGAGTGGCTGTGAATGGGCCATTTCAGTAGATGTCAAGAGCTTTAGAGGAAGCCTGGACTGCTGAAAGGGAGAAAAATCAGAGGAAAAGAACACCAGGGTAAAAAAATGAGATCTTAAAGGAAATTGAAGAGTAGGGGAAAAGAAGGATGCAAAGGAGCAGCTGTGTCTTCCTTGCGAGATTTTTTCAGTCAGATTTTCATCATACTTTGGAACAGCCTAGAAGCAGTACACGGTCAAGTCCTGAGTCAGGTTCTTGTCAAATTAATGACACATTAGAGTCAGACTTCCACACTGTCTGTGAAGTGCAATCATGTAGCCACACTGCAGTCATGCACTAAGGGGACCCCAAAAAAAAAAACAAAACCCAACCCAGAAAAAATTATTTCATCTGATTTCTCTTGTTCCTATCCCTCCTCAGCTAATACCTTTTGATAGGCAGTGGCACAGTTTGGTGCTTTGCACATGTAGCATCACCTTCTTTATTGGGAAAATCTGTCTCATGGCAAATTTTTGCCACTGGGATAGCCTAAGGACCCTGTTTAATATGAAAGCATGCCAAAAAGAAGCAAGTGTCTGAGTGGATAAGAAAGGTGATTCAGTTTGTGTATTAGTTACAGAGGAGTAGTTCAGCACTGGAATCTGTTAAATTGTAGATAGGAAGGAAGTGTAGGAAGATTCAGGCTTTAAGACAAACAGAGTCCGGGCCCAGCAACCACACTCCTATGTGCAGAGACACAAGAAGAGGTGGTAATATTTTAAAAAGCAGATAAAGGAACTGTTTGGGTGCTTAGCAGATATTCAGTGCGTCACCGCAAATTTAAAGAGGTCATCCTCAGGAAAAAAATAAATTATCCCGAAACAGATACTTTTAGGAAGGATTTAACCCTTTCCATTTAAATCACCTAAGGATGATCAGCAAGAGAAGTAACACTATCTGAGACAGAAGGGGCTGCAACCACTTGGATCCAGTTACTAAAGTGGTAACCTTCCCCAACAACTGGGAAACAACCATAGAAACGCTTATGTGCTTTTTGTTTCATATCAGCCTCCTCTGAGAAAGAAGGAAGTCAGCTGCTTCCCTGCAAAATGTTTGCCATAGACCTGAAGCACAAAATGGCAACTTCTGATCCAGAGCATCCTGCCTGTTCAGAAAACCTTCTGCCTAGAAAAGAAGAAGATCCTGTACAGGTTCATCATAAGTGTATTACAGATCTCGCACTGCCCTTATCACTCAGTGCTGACAATCTGCGTATGCTCCGTTATACTGGCATTTTTACAGCTTTTGAGAGGTCATAAAAGACAGAACTGCAAAAGAATTCTAACCATTTGTGTATGCAGTTAATTAGAACATTCAAATTTATGTAATTTCTTGTCATTCTGTGGTTTTATCAGTTTCAAAGGTTATGTCATTCTTACAGATAAGCTGGTCGCTGAAGACTTCTGAACTCTCCAAAAAAGAAGTTGACTTACAGGCGATAGTACAGTGAAAACAGGAAATAATAATCTGTTGAATATTAAACCCATTCATAATAATAAGCATTATTGGATCTTTCACAGAATAATTCTGAGAATAGCTTTTACTGCAAATGCAATCAATTCTTCAAAAACACAATGAAATCAATGTAAGGGGCAATTTGTCACCTTGACTGTCAGAATCCTGTAGGTTTTAACATTGACTGCAATATACTTTCCTGGTTTTGAGCTTTTCCAGAGATGCTTCAGTTTAGCCACAGGTGCATACTTTTTCTATACTGCTGTTTAGCTTCACTTAACCAGAACACAGATGACTCGTGAAATAAAAGAGAACAAAGATGTTACTTTTTAAGAGAGAAGTATTCAGCAGG
>NW_010535386.1:61625-68067 GCF_000687285.1 Phaethon lepturus
AACTTCCTCTTGAATCAGTCCAGCTTCTAAGTCCCCAGAGTCTGGTATGTGAGCTAGAGGGGAGGAGACACATCAGAGATTTCCTTGCCTCCACTAACAGAGACACTTCTTGTGAGAGGTCAATTTATCCTTGACTCTCAAAAATATTCCATAAGAACCTTGGGTAAGGGAGGGCCTTCGGAGTGCCTCAGACTGAATGAAGTCGCGCTCAGTGTCCAGGATGCTTTGTGTATTAATCCTCTTTTTTTGTACCTTCTTAATTTGCTGTTTTCAAACCCGTTAAGATATGCCATACGTGCATAGATTACAATCAAGCATGGTTAAAGAGGTGATGATGTCACTCTCAGATAGCAGTAGGTATATGCTTTTTTTGGGGGTAGATATAATTTCTAAGTATCTCAGGTGGGCATTTTTACTGTTGTCTTATTTCAGTGGTTTCAAATGTGAAATATTTTTAATGAACAAAGAATGCGGTTCCCTTTCGAAGTCCTGAGGGTTTCCAAAAGGATGGGCTTACCTTCATCACTTCATGCCATTATGCTCTTTGCAGTTGTTCCAGCGTGAGAAGTTAGGTTTTTAAAATATCAGAACTTACTTTATGGTGGGAAGAAGTATTTTGGAAGAGTGGGAGTTGATAAGAGAGGCAAGCATTGACTGTTCTGTGAGGAAGAAAGAAAGAATTGGCTCTAAGGAGAGTCAAGAAGGTTAAAAGAGATATTTGGCCTTGGATATCACAGTCTGAGGATTAAATGTGTTTTATCTGCTATTACCAAGAAGAGTCTGACTTTACAGGAGCAGCTATTGGGAGCTCATTGTTCAAAAACAATTTCAGGAGTAATTTAGTAATCTGCTAGAGGGGTGTTAACTGGAAATTAGTTACCTTGTTCATTTATGGCTCATCTCACCTAACTAATCTCTCTTTACTTCTGCTATCTTAACTTAAAGCCTGATTTGTCAGGGAAAGCCATGGGGCATCTGCAGACGGGGAGGTTTGTACAGACCTAAGATCGGTGCAAAAAAAAATGGCACTGCAGAGCAAAGCGCTGCTTTTATTCTGCTTATTTCTAATATAGAGTTGTTTAAATAAAACTAATGGTTATTACTGATGTCAGGTTATCCTAATCCCCATAATGACATAAACATATCTGTTAGGAGCTTCCAGACAGCCTTGCAGTCTGGCTTATGGCTTTCTATACAGGAAAACCCAGTTCAGTCTTTGCTCCTAATTTCTTTTATCAAAAATTTTCCAAATATCATATTGCCTATTGCATCTAAAGCCTTGTTGGGGTATAAATTTTACTTTGGCTTTGTTAGACATGTGTTTCTATTGATTTAAACTATTTCTAGTGTTACTTTATACTATTATACCCTATGCTATTAAATGTACTAAGGACTACTGCTTTCAGTTATAGTCAGCTTCAGCAACTGGCTTAGGTTAGCCACCTGACCTTTGCCTGATTAAAGACAGACAAGGTCAATCCTGCGTTTATGGACTAACCAAAGTTTTCTGCCATTACAGCTCTTGGCGTGTCCCCATGTGCTCCATCCTCTCTCACTGTGTTCTGCAGCGTGTTCACAACACAGCAGGGCAGGAAAGAGGCTGTAATATCAATGAAGTGTTAATAGAAGATTCACACAATCATTTAGAGCATTTCCTTCTCAAAGACCAGGGTTGAGTGTGTTGGTCAGTGGTGGTCCTGCTTGGCATCTGTACTGGGTCTGGCTGAGATGGAGTTAATTTCCCCCATGGCAGTCCTCATAGTGCTGTGCTTTGTATTGGTAGCTAGAAAGATGTTGATAACACACCAGTGTTTTGGCAACTGCTGGGCAGTGCTTGCACATCATCAGGGCTGTCTCTCCAACATTTCCAACCCCCCTTCACCAGTAGACTGAGTGTGGGCAAGATCGTGGGAGCGGACATAGCCAGACCAGCTGACCCAAATTGACCAAAGGGATATTCCATACCATACCCCCTACTCCTTTCTTGTCAGAACCCACCTGGAGTACTGCGTTCAGCTCTGGGGCCCCTGACATAAGAAAGACATGGATCTGTTAGAGCGAGTCCAGAGGAGGGCCATGAACATGATCAGAGTGCTGGAGCCCCTCTCCCATGAGGATCGGCTGAGAGACTTGGGGTTGTTCAGCCTGGAGAAGAGAAGGCTCTGGGGAGACCTTATAGCAGCCTTCCAGTACCTGAAGGGGACCTACAAGAAAGCTGGAGAGGGACTTTTTACAAGGGCATGTAGTGATAGGACAAGGTGTAATGGCTTTAAACTGAAAGAGGAGGGTAGATTTAGATCAGATCTAAGGAAGAACTTCTTCACTATGAGGGTGGTGAGGCACTGGAACAGGTTGGCCAGAGAAGCTGTGGATGCCCCATCCCTGGAAGTGTTCAAGGCTCGGACGGATGGGGCTTTTAGCAACCTGGTCTAGTGGAAGGTGTCCCTGCCTGTTGGAGGGGGGTTGAAACTAGATGATCTTTAAGGTCCCTTCCAACCCAAACCATTCTATGATTTTATGAGTCTATGATGTCTGCTCAGCAATGAAAGCTAAGAGAAAGGAGGAGGAAGGGAGGCATTCATTATTTACAGCATTTGTCTTCCAAAGCAACCACTATGTGTACTGAAGCCCTGCTTCCCAGGAAGTGGTTGGACATAGCCTGCTGATGGGATGTAGAGAATAAATCTGTTGTTTTCCTTTGCTTCTGTGAGCAGTCTTTGCTTTTGCTTTATTAAACTGTCTTTACCTTGACCTGTGAGGGTTTTTTTTCCATCTTTTTTTTTCTCCCCCCTCTGCCCTGCTGAAGAGGGGATTGACAGAGTGACTTGGTGGCACCTGGCATCCAGCCAATGTCAAGCCATCACAGCATCATAAGTCGGGGACACAGAAGGCAACAAGGGAACCACAGAAGCTGTCATGGGCTTCATCCTGGCAGGGCATAGAGACAACTACAGTAAATTTTTCTGCTTGCAAGTCATTGGCTTTTACCATTATGACTTGGATGGTATTGCACCCTTTAATAAAATTTCCCTTATCTGATCTCTTATAAGACTGCTGAGTCAATTTCTTGCCATTTTAAACTCCTGTGCCCGTAAGATTTCCTTTACCTGAGTAGGTTGTATTTTTATAATGTCTTTTCTGTGTATTTCAGAGTGAAATAGCAGTGATCCTTTTCTTTCATTGTTACCAGTTTCCTCGCACTCTTCAGCGTTTTTTGGAGCTGGGTCAGGATCCTGGTGTCCTCAGGAGAGATGTTGGCCATGATCAAGTCCCTTCCTGCACATAACTTCTTCCCCAAATCATTTATTTCTTCTTCTTTCTGCTGAGAACTTATTTCCTTGCCTGTCCCAGAGTTAAAAAGGAACAGTTTATACCTCTGTCTTCCCCAAGTATGTTTTCAGTTGTGTTTCTTATTGGATTCTGATCAAGTTAGTCTCTGATGATGATCAACATCCCCGAGTAGTACACTGCTCAGTTATCACTAGCCTTGATGTTCCCGTTGAGAACCTGATTTGCCATCAGGTAACTTCTGTCTAAGAGATGATCACTGGAGTTCTACATTTTAGCTAGTCTTGTGCTATGCAAAAATATTTTTCACATCCTCTCCTATGGAGCTCAAGTTCTACAGAAGAGCAAAGCACAGTGGAGAAGATAACCAGGTCCACATTCAAACTGGAGAGTGCAATTTTATGCAAACAGCCTGAAAGACCATTCTGGGTCAAATTCATAAGCTCAAGCAAATTCTCCAAGGTGTTACAGGGTTTTTTGTTTTTTGAAAGAGAAGGCATTTTAGTATTCTGAAGTTAACTTTGTTTTGGCTTTGCCAATTATGTTAGAAGTCATGATTAGGAAGTAATAAAAGAAAAGAATTGTGTAGTAATGTGTACTCATGCTCACTTTCTTATTTCTTTTACTGCTTGCTACCAGTACTTTTTATTCTAGAAATGTGAATTATTCCTTCTAGATTTCCTCTAATACCGAGCTAGTTGCACTGTGTACTATGTGTCCTTGTTTTAGACTGTTCTTAGCTGTACTTTCAGCAAAACACACAGTTCAAATTGTGGAGAAACGTCCTTAAATAATGCAATGCCATTAAGAGGTCTCTTGCCTGTCTTCATTATTGCTGATATTTTTCAGCTTTCTCACATTGTGCTGTAGTGGTAAATGCTCCCTTTGTGCCTCTGACCTTTAATACATTCATTAAATTTAATGAGTTTAAAGTGTAAAAGAAAAAGAATCTTGCCAATCACAATCATCAGGTCTGTTATTTAATAGGGAAAAAAGGAACAGATTCACAAACATTAGCAGGTCTGTACAAAACTACTTTGCACTCTTTCTACATGCTGTGATAATCGTAAAGATCTTTTCCAACCTTAATGATTCTGTTGATACAGTATGCTCAGTCTGATAAAAGCATAAGGGAAAATAACAGCGGACACCTGAATAGTGTTCTACCTATGCGGTGTGAGAGTATTTGCTATTTTTCATAGTCTAGGATCCCAGGTGCCCACCAAAGCTGCTCTGTCACTCCCCTCCTCAGCTGCACAGGGGAGACAAAATATAACAAAAGGCTCATGGGTCAAGACAAGGACAGAGAGAGATCGTTCAGCAATTACCATCATGGGCAAAACAGACTTGACTTGGGGAAATTAGTGTAATTTATTGCCAGTCAATTCAGAGTAGGATAATGAGAATTAAAACCAAATCTTAAAACACCTTCCACCCACCCATCCCTTCTTCCCAGGCTCAACTTCACTCCCGATTTCTCTACCACCTGCCCCACTGAGTGGCACAGGGGGACGGGGAATGGAGGTTGCGGTCAGTTCATCACACATTATTTTCTGCCGCTCCTTCCTCCTCAGGGGGAGGACTGCTCACACTCCGCTCCTGCTCCAGAGGGGGGCCCTTCCTACAGGAGACCGTCCTCCACACACTCCTCACAAGTGCTTGAATTTCTCCAATGTGGTTCCTTCCCATGGCTGCAGTTCTTCACGAACTGCTCCAGCCTGGGTGCCTTCTATGAGGTGCAGTCCTTCAGGAACAGACTGCTGCAGCATGGGTCCTCCACAGGGTCACAAGTCCTGCCAGCAAACCTGCTCCAATGTGGGCTCCTCTCTCCATGGGGCCACAGGTCCTGCCAGGAGCCTGCTCCAGCGTGGGCTTCCCACGGGGTCACAGCCTTCTTCAGGCATCCACCTACTCTGGTGTGGGGTCCTCCATGGGCTGCAGGTGGAGATCTGCTCCAGTGTGGAGCTCCATGGTCTGCAGGGGGACAGCCTGCCTCACCATGGTCTTCACCGTGGGCTGCAGAGGAATCTCTGCTCCAGCACCTGGAGCACCTCCTGCCCTTCCTTCTTCACTGGCCTTGGTGTCTGCAGGGTTGTTGTTCTCACATGTTCTCATATTGTCTTTGGCTACAAGTGCACAGGTTTGGGGTTTTTTTCCCCCTTTCTTAAATATGTTATCCCAGAGGCGCTACCACCATCTCTGATTGTCTTGGCCTTGGCCAGCAGTGGGTCCATCTTGGAGCCAGCTGGCATTGGCCTTATTGGACATAGGGAATACTTCTAGCAGCTTCTCACAGAAGCCATCCCTGTAGCCCACCCACTACCAAAACCTTGCCACGCAAACCTAATACATCAGGCTAGCATGGTGCAGCAGCCTTTTTGGGAGTGGGGCATGCTCCCTGTACTGTGTTATGGTGAGAGAAACTACTTCTGCAGTGTCACATCCTCTCCAGGGACAGACCGCAATCTGCCATCTCCCGCTTTGTCATATTGAAGAGTGCAAATGCCGTTCTACAGACATGCAGACATTCTGTTCGTGGAGAGAAGAGTGGCTTCTTGCCTGGCATTTTCAGCAATTATTTCCATTTTTTCAGCTGGGCTTGCAAAGAGCTGAATAACTGTCGAGTGTGGAGCCCATAGCTTCTGTTATTGTTTTAGCCGTTAAAATGTTTTTTTAATGTGCAGAAACTGCAAGAAGAAGCCAGTGAGATGTGGCACAGTATCAGCAATGACAATTGACGTTGCCTGGGTTTTTCCCAGACCACTCGCACTCAACATTACATCCCTTGTGCCCATGGGTTGTTTGCCCCAGCTTCTTCCAAAACCTTCATGCTTGAACTTTTACCCTCTTCCTGAACAATCCGTCCCCAACACAATCGCATTATCACATTAATACATGGAAGCAAAATGAGAACAATAGCATGGAGTCAAATTATATGTGCCACTACTGGATTATTCATTCTGTGTATAAGGGGTATTTTTATCTGCTTCTCTTTGCCTTGACCATTTAGACTGTAAACTCTTTTGGGACAAGGACTGGCTTGCAGAAAGAAGGGTCATGCTCAGCTAATTGCAAGGGTGCTATAGCAGTTGAGATAAGGCTGAATTATAATTGGTGGATCTGACTAGGAGGGAGCGACTCTACTGTTTATTTC
>NW_010535387.1:0-83927 GCF_000687285.1 Phaethon lepturus
GCCCACTGGGAAGGGGAATAAATAAATACCCACGCGGTATGAAACACGCTCGGGGGCGCGTGCACGCCCCACCAAAGGAGTCTGAAGTTGCGGGTGTCTGAATGCGTTGCTGTGTCCTCACGGCGCGAGTTTGCATCGCCCTATGGAGGGGTTACCGGCTATCTCGGTTAAAGTAGTACTTTTTTTTTTTTTTTAACACCATCTGTATAATTTATGAGTTACAGAGCTATTATTATCTAAAATCAGAATTAATCATAAACAAATAGCTGGTACGTAGGTAGTATCACGGTGTGTGAATCAGCAGTGGGTTTTATTTAAGTGTGGCAGGGGTTTCTTAATTCAGTTACATTAAAAAAAAGTTTTCGCTAAATTGCTTTCTTGCAGTTTTAGATTTTTTTTTCATTGATCGTTGTTGCTTATATGTTGTGGTAATTGAAGAGTAAAAACTGTGCTTGAAGTGAAAAGTCAGTGTTTCAGCTTTGACAATGGTAACAGGAGGTATTTCCTCCTTGATATCCTTTCTTCTTCCAGGTGAATTTGTTACATCTAACCCAAGTTAACAAGTTTTTTTGGATGCCAGAAACTAATGTTTCATCAAATACACTTTTCGTAAGGGAAAAAAACCCAAACCTCAGGTTAGCATATGTGGACATTTGTGAAAGCATCAGTTTAAGTACACAGAGCAAGGGCTTTGTTGACTGAAAAACCATAACCCAAACCACCTTGATCCCACAATGCACTGCTCCCAAGAACGGATCCAAAAACCATTATCACTCCCCGCAGCACAGTGTAAGCTTAAAAAGTCTGAGGATGGGTATACGTTGTTGTGCATTATAGCCATGAAAATACGGTTTTACTGAACTGTAAAGAAGTACACTTCTTATGTATACTCAGTTCATACTCAAGGACCTAGTTGCTTATAATTGGGCAACACACTAGTAAAACAGACATCTGAGGCTCTGTTTGCCAGGTGGTTTTGAGGTGATCCTTTCTTTTTCTTACAGATACTACCAGGGAGAGGAGGAGAAAGAACTACCTGTTTAAGTTTTTATTGTTAAGAGTTTGAAAACTGAACAGTGAAACATGGGATCTTGACAGCAGTGTATTATCTATGCACATATGCATTATTAATTTTTTTCTCAAAGCTCCTTCAGGATATAAGAAAAAGAAGAAAGCTAATAAAAATAATGACATTTATTTTTTATCTGTTTCTCTTTGAGGTTCCTACTCATAGTAAGGAGTGGCTGAAATGGCAGCAAAATATCCACAGTGAGCAGCAGTTAAGGTTTGAGGGTGGTATTGAATCAGAATTCATATTCACATTTCATAATGTCAGAATCTTATCATCAGTTGTCATAGTGGTTACTGATAACAAAGTAGCACCCAGAAACTCAGAGTGATATAGGGAACCCATTTTAGTAGGTTCTGTACAAACATATAATAAAAGAGTGTCCCTGCCCCAAGCTATTTGTAGTATAAATAGGCAAGAGGAAATATGTGGAAAACGAAGTAAGATAAAAGGTAAAAGAAATTAAATAATTCCCAAAGGCTACACAACACAACTATTATGGAGCAGAAAACAGTCCCTGAATTCTGATCCACTGTACACCTAGATGTCTTATGGCACAGATTTCATTAGATTATTACCCTATATAAAGTTCTCTTTCAGAGTCTGGATGCATCTGACTGAGAACCAAAACACAGAAGCTAAAGATTTGCCTGGTCTATACCTTCAAAGTGTAGCAAGCCTCATGCAGGACAAAAGCTGTTTATTGCAGCCCAAGGAAGAGAAAGGGTGGTGGCAGGCATCAAAATTTGTATCACAGATAATAAGCAACAAAGATTGCTTACTTAGGGTTATGCTACATCTGAATGTAATGATGACATGTATTACCTCCCCTGACAAAGGAAGTGTTTTCCTGTGTTTTTACGCTCATACTAGTACGTCATGTGCAAAAGAAGTAACATTTCAGAGATAAAGAACTGGTATCAAAGACGGGCACCCATATTTTTTAGGTGACCCAATCAAATATATCATTATATCTGGATTTTAACCTAGTTTATATTTAAGACCATACTTAGAACTAAGTATACCTCATCCTTGTAGGTTGATTTTCTTACCAGTTCGTTTTCTTTTCCTTTCCCTTAACTGACTGGGGGTAGGGGGTGTTCAGACTCTCCATGACTTTCTTGTTCTCTCTTAAACTTTATTTTGAATCCTGAAAATGTTTTGGTTTTCTCTTTCTCTCCTTAAATGTTTTTTAAGCATGAGACTTAACTTTTCCCCAATTTTTTCTCTTGCCTAGTACTGCAGATTATTATATTTGGCTTTGGCAGTGTGGGTCAAATCTAGCTCACTCTATTCACACGGTTTATTCCAATTACCTTTGCTTTTCATTTCTACACTGTTGCCCGCTGTTACAAGGACCTCCTCATACTCTGTTGTTAAAATGCTTTGGCGAGTTCTGTCAACAATATCCCCATTGTGGCTGCAAGACTTTTTTAGAAAAAAACCTACCGGTGAGACTTGTATTTTTTCTGTGTACTCAAGTGAACTCTTCTTGCTAAATACAGGCATTAAAGTCAGATGAGTTGCAACTTCTCATCCTGAAATGACCACTTGCTCTATTGATTTTTTCATCAGCGTAGTCAGTAAATGTTTTAGCTGCATATATTCTTTCTTTCAGGGCATGTTATATTTTGGAGATGTCTTTTTTCACTGTCTTTGATTTTCTGTACTACCCACTCCAGCCTGAAACAGATTCATCAATGACATTATATCCCTACAAGGGTTGCTAATCATCTCTTTGTTTTAAACTCAAAGAGTCTGTTCTCCAGGCACAGGCACACACTCTTGATCTTTCTTTATCTTTTACAATCCACTTTGGAGAGCTCCTCTCCTTTGAATTCTACTATGTCATTTATGTCCTGTTTTGATGATTATCCCTTTGATTAATCTGCTGGGGATCCTCTTCCCATTCACTTTCTCTCAGAGTGCTGACTGAAGGGTTTCATGCCTGTTAGAATTTTCTCTGTTATACCTCCCTAGCTCTCACCATCTAATTTGTCCAGTATCCTGTTTCTCCCCCTGCCTATGGTAGTTCCTCAGGGAAATCCTGCTGTTACTCTGTTCTTTTGTCTTGATTCATTCTTCCAAAATCTTCTTCTTTGACACTTTTCTATCATCTCACACAACTAACCAGTCACTCTGTCTTTCACCTCACAATCTTGCAATTATTTTTGCTTTTTGTTTTTCCTTCCCCAAGCCTTCCCGGATCTCATTATTTCATTCGTAGTAATGCTTTGAAATCCCATTTCTTACCTCAGTTTTACACTGTAAAAATCCTGGAATATGCACGGGTCTTTCTCACATGCTCTGACCGTTTTCTGTTCTGATTCTGTACCACTCCTCCAGGCCATCCAATTTACAACAGAGATGAAACTATTTCTAACCTGTTGCTCAGCTGTATAAGCCTCTAGTCTAGTTCTGGAATCTTTTCACTCACTTCTACTTTTTAGCATAAAATTAATACTTATTGAATGTAAAGTCATACTTATTCATACTCTCTTTCTCTAATTTGCATAATTAGGCATGTATAACAAGTACGACAGAAATCTGTACATTACAGTAAGATTAATGTTCTGCTGAGAAGTCCTTTGCGGGGAGTGCAAGAGATGCATATCAGAGCATTCCTGAGGATTTTGTTACCCGTGTCAGGATGGGCCTGAGCCCACAATCATGTTCATAGACACAGCGTCTGAGCGTTGTCAGAACTCTGCACAGATTTCAAATCAAATTTTAATAGAATACTTGTTCTTGCTGTTTTTTAAGACATATCTTTATCTGATACTGCATTCAGTACCTGCTCCATATTCTAAGAATAGAGACCTCAATTAGATTTAGCTATTCTATGTTGAAGATTATAGCCCTGGGATCTTTTTAGCTAATTTTAATGTTCTGTAGAATATCATTCTGGAGTATGAGACTGTCTATCTGAAATGTTGATGCCTTCTTCCAGGATTTTACACCCTCCATCTCCTACATATTCGAGGGACACAGATTTGTAGGTAGATGCATACAAATATTTTCAAGCACTGTTTGTGAGCATACTTATTATACTGGATATGGAGCAGGAAAAAAAAAAAGACACACTTGTCAGTTGAAAGAATACATATGATGGATTCAGTAGCTAATACTGAAGACAAAGTATATACACACAAAAAAATAAGTCAGAGAACAGGTAGATCTAAAAGAAACACCCTCATGTCTATCAAAGAGGGGAAAAAATATCCTGGAACAAGAAACCCCACATATTCTACTGGGATGTGGGAAATGTTGTTTTTCAATAATAGATTTGGTATTCTATCAGTAGCAGAATCTATGATAATTTACAGTGAGAAAGACAGTTTTAGAACGATCTTTGTATATGCATATGCTGAGGTGCTAAGTTTCCTGAGAGTGGGGTGGGGTTTTTTGGTTGGTTGGTTTTGTTTGTAAATTTTTTTTAAACTCTATATAGTAGCTACTGGTGCTAACCAAAATACATTCAGGTTCAAAACAAAGCATATGGAACCAAGCTGCAGAGGAAGTGTACTAAAAAAAAATAAAATTAAAACATTAAGAATTAACTACTAGTAACTAGATTATAATCAGTGAAAACTGTAAAACAGGTTTATATAAAAAACAAATACACAGTATAGTTAAGAAACAGCTGCTTGATTTTTTTTTTTAAATATTAGACTGTTTATTCCAATAAAACAGCCAGATTATGGTTTGTTTGGGGTTTTGTGTTGTTTTTTTTTTAATATTACTACACCCATTACAACAGGGATAAACAATAGTTATCCTGTAACATTTCTTATTTTGAAGGATTCTGAAATATGTTACAAACATAATCCAATATAATGGAAAGTGAAGACCTCAGTCACCATGAAGACAGACACAATTTAAAACAGGAAAAAGACAGGGCATTCAAATGAAATTTCAGAGGCAGTTATTAAGGAGAAATAAAATAACAAAACTGGTTAGAATTTGTCCAAAGCACCCAAGTTAACAGTGATGCTCCTTTCAAGATGGTCAGTGTGTTTTAGTCATGAGCAATGTAACTGATTGGCCCAAAGGGACTAAAAAGATGGTTTGTTTCTGGTTGTCATATTTTTGTCATAAAAACCCATATTTTTACTGTGACAACATTTTTCTTACCACCTATAATCAACTCAAGCAGCAACAGTCTTTCTGCTTCACAGCTCCAGTAGCATGGTGCTCCTGTCTCCTTTCCCATCATGTTGCCATGGCTGTCAATGATTCAGTAGAACTCCAGAATCAGAACTGTCACAGAAATACAAATATAAAATCATATTGTCAAAATGTGGAAGATTTCACTGTGATGATATTTTCTTGTTAAAGCCAGTCTGGTTTTAAATGTCCTAATCAATGGAATATTTTCTACTTCCCATAGAGAAGCTACAGAAAAATTTTAGAAACTTTCCCCATATGCAGATTTTCTTTCTTCAGTACAGTCCTCCTGTACTGCATTGGAGGGAGTTATACTGTTTGTTGAATTTCCCACTAGTGTTCTATAACTAGCTAATTTTGTAGAGGTGTTGTGGGTTAACCTGCAGATAAGCACCACGCAGTTGCTCGCTCACTCTCCCCCACATCCCAGTGGGCTGGAGGAGAGAATAGAAAGAGCAAAAGCCAGAAAACTCATGGGCTGAGATAAAGATAGTTTAATAAGCAAAGGAAAGAGGAAAAAGACAGAAAAAAGCCACAAACCCAAAGCAAGTTATGCAAAGGTAATCACTCACAGCCTCCCAGCCAGTCTCTGAGCAATGGCTACCTTCCTCTGCCAAAAACCCCCTCTGCTGCTTTTTATTGCTGAGCATGATGTAATATAGCATGGGATATCCCTTTGGTGAGCTTGGATCAGCTGTCCTGGTTGTGTCCCCTCCGAACTTCACCCTCACTGGAGAGGCAGAGTTGGAAAAAGAGAAAGGCCTCCGTGCTATGAAAACAGTGTTCAGCAGTAGCTCACATGTTGTGTTATCAACACTGTTTTAGTCACAAATGCAAAACACAGTGCTGTACTGGCTGCTGCAAAGAAAATTGACTCCACCCCAGCCAGAGTCAGTACAAGAGATCACCCAAACAAGCAGTCCCTCATCCTACCTTAAGCTAAAGAATAAAGTTAGAAATTTTGTAGCATGAGGATGCCAGGATAATCAGTAAGGGCAGTTTTATTTAGTAAGATTTCAAGTCCATTGGTCAAGAAATTCAGCAAATGTTGGAAAGACATGGAACTTGCTGTATATGTGTTTATTCTAGGTGTTTGTTGCCCTGAGGGACTCCCAGGACAAGCTGGGACCATCACAGTGAGGGGGAGATTGTAATCTCTATACAACTGGGTGACAAAAAATTATTCAGCCCTATCTCACAAGAGAGTTCTCTAGCAGTTTTAGGGATGCTTTAAACCACGAGAGTAACACAAAGTAGATTTAATGCAGCTACTAATAATGATGGAAATCTCTGAACAATTTCAATTTTTCTGCATTTTGGAAAAGAAAAAGCTTTAGGCTCCAAGAAGGTATTTTACCGGCACTTGTAAATGACTGTAGTCATTCTGTGAGGACATTCAGAAGCTTTAGCTGTGACACCACAGGTAAATGTAACCGGTATTACAATCAATAGTTCAATGTGTAGGGCACAACCGTTTCAATTTTATAAGCCTATACACTACAAGTATCTTTAAATCAGTCCAGCATTTGACAGGAAGCAGTGTTCCAGTTTCAGTAACAATTCAGTGTTTATATAGATCGCATTTACAGGGTACCATAGCTTTTGAATGCTGTACAAACTGAAGTTTATGTACTGAAGCAAATGTCTGGGAGGATTTCAAGGTATAAGTCTTAGGAATGTATAGCTAGGTTCTATAAATAGATGAAGAAAGAGCTTTGTGTCTGGCTGAGGTTAGGATATCTTGGGAAGAATACTGTGGCTTAATTGCTTTTTGTTAAAAAATTAGGAGTCAAAAGTAGTATCAAGATGAGACTCAATGTTTGTCATCAAACAATAGAACCATATAGAGTTATGCCAGTTGTGATATTCATCACTGCAGTGCCTAACTTTCACACTCCTGAAACAAAACACAAACTCTAAACTGAATACGTAATTTTCATGTATTGAATGAAAAATGCTAAGGCAGTAATCACATAATTAAGTCAGTAAGTTAGGCTTCTTGTTACTGTCAGCTGCAAGCAACAGGCTTCTCTGAAACACAGTAAAGAAATCAAGAAGGTAACTTCAGAGCTCCTAATCATTCTGTGAAGAAGTTAACATTGGGTGTGTCTGACTTCCACTGACTAAGTTAAATTCCACAATTAGGTGATGTAAACACTCTCACTTGATCAGTTCAGACCAGGATTCACAACCGGGCTAGACTAAATTAGCTAATGGGATGTCTATAAAATGTTGTAGCTTAAATGCTGCTGCTCATGAGATATGATCCCCAGAACTTTGAGTGCATATGTCAGAGAAGGAGTCTGTGTTGATACCCTTGGCTGAAGTTAAGTGCCTAAATGTTTATTCTTTAAAACTGGGCAACAGCTTTTTGAGGCAATAGCCTAGCTATTAGAGAACTCACTCACAACATGGGAGAGTTCAGTTTAGAGCAATTGTCAACATGAGACAAAAATTACATGTCTTGTCTGTCAGAGAAGTGCCCTAATCAACTGGCTGCTGGCTGTTCTGGGGTACTTGGTGAAGCTATACCATTTCTGAAAAAGAATTAAAAGGATTCATGGACACATGTTTCTCCTACTAAAAAATAAATAGTAAGGAAGAAATAGTATCTATGCATGTCACTTAGTTCTCTCCATAGCATCAACATCATTCTCGATCTGGCTTCATATAAATACTATGAATAGTGTCTTAAAGCTGTATGGATTCTCTTTCTGCATGCCTTTCGCTGCTGGCAGCCTTTCATGTGAGTGTTTTAGAAAAGATTCCACATGCAGACTTTGGCATTCCTTTGCCTATGGTTGTATCAGCAGATCCAACTCCCAGGTTTTGTGGTATGTAGGTTACCTCATTTCACCATTGCCCTTTTCTGGGGGGCAAATGAATAGTTTTGCCTACTCATGCCAGTCAAAGCTAAGAGACAGTCCATTCAGCTGGTAGTGACAATCCTCAGACAACAGATCTGCACCTGCTCTGATCCTTAACTTAAAGGGTAGCTCTGTTTCAGTGCATTTTTTTTCATAGCATTGCCTTAGAGAGCTGTAGCTTCAATGAATTCATTGTTTCCATCATTAACTGCTTGAATAATTCATTACTTAGCAGAAAACATCCTTTTTTGCTTTCTGTTTATTCTATTGTTTGTACATTTCAAAATAAATAAGGCAATGAGTAATACAGTGATTATTTTGAAAAAGACTTTGCCTACCCGAGAAAAAAATGTTTGGCACAAGTAGGGAACTAAAAGAAAAGAAATTTTGTCTTTTTGGTATTGTACACACACCCTGAAGTATGTGTTTCAAAGTAACTGCTCTGACTACAAATAAGTGTAGCGACCAATAAGAGTGAGCTGATTATTTAATGCATAATTATCATAATAATAATTAGTATGTAATTAATTTGTGAATTATAATATTGTAATTTCCTTATAAAAATAGATACAGAAGTCTTCTAAGCTTGGGAAGCTGAAGATACAGATTAGTATTAGGACTAGAATTGTCACAAAGACAAACTGTGTTTCTAACTTGCACTAGTAAACAGTAGGGAGATGATAGAGGACATAATTCAGTTTAGCATCTGCTTCATCTGCCTCCTCTTGAGTTACGAATCATGCACAATGGGAATCATTCAGTATTTAACCAAATATGTATGGGGTATTTCCTTAATCTGTCCTTAGATTATTCCATGGTTTTCACATACTAGTCTGAAGTGACCTTTATTGCTTCATGTACTTTGAATCCTTTTTGGTTTAAGCATTTTTTTGGTAATAGATTTAAATTATAGGAACTCAAATAGCTCAGTAATGCATCTGAAATTATGGATAATAGGACAATTGGCCAGATCAAGCTGCTCTTAAGGCATAAGATAAGATAAGACAATGAATCTTACTTTATATGGTACTAAAATACACTGGCAGTCTTTTAATTATTTTCAATATGGAGCAGCTCTGCAACTTAATCAGTTATTGTAGCTTTCTAAATCATTCTAGAAGCTTGTTAGCAACAGTTTGTGTAGACTAAAAAGATAAAAAAGCTTCTTTTACATGCCTCTCCAGAATAGGAAAAATGTGAAGTGATAAAAATCGAAGTATGATTTCTGTGAATAAAGCCAATGAAGAGTATGTAACATAGCATAATTTATGCAACATAGTAATAAACAAATGGAAATGCCGAGTGAATAATGATGAGTGAATAAAAAGAAGTTGAACCAATATGGCCAGATTCTTGTTAGCATGGCTGCTAATGCAAGGAGAGGACGTAAAGCGCATAAAGGCTATCTACAAACCTGTAAGAGGTTAATATGCTGTTCTGAGGATAAAAGTACTGAAACTAAAATACAGGATTCATAGACCAAGATTCTGATTCTTGCTGAAGTCACTAGGATTTTTACAGTGGATTTCAGAGGGCCCAGAATTTCATTCAATGCATTTGCATGTACATATAGAATTATAGAATCATTAAAGTTGGAAAAGATCTTTAAGATCATCAAGTCCAACCATCAGCCCAACACCACCATGCCCACTTGTAAATATATTCACGCAAGAGAACATGTAAGAAGCTCTATGATAGGCAATAAAGAGGATATTGTTAATACTAAGATATTATCAATCCTTGGGCAATGAAAACTAACATTAACTATGGGAATGAGTTGAGAGAATTGGGGTCCAACACATTTTTGGAAAATTCATTTTAATGGAGTTTTCCTATCACTAATGCAAGTAAATGTTCCAGAGTTTTTAATAGACTTTCTGCATAAATGATGCTTGTTTGATACTTATTAAAATCTCTTTCTTTCCATACGTAACTGGGAATGTCTTCTTTATAGATCCCTGGAGCATAAAACTACTGAAAGTGTGAGCAAAGTGAGTCAAAAATTGGTGAAAAATACTTTCAAGTAGAGGTTTGTTTTAAGGCACTGGAAACTTACCATTAATTGCCATGTGGAATTTTTCTTTTTACAGTTTACAAATGTTTTTGGAAAGGACATCAAACTGTACAGCCTTTCCCTTGTTTTCATTTTCAAAGTGACCGAAGTAATTCAGACTCAAGGGGATGGATTATCTAATTTGTTATACCCACTTGGCACTATCCAGCACATTGTAGTAGGCTATAATTTCATTTGGCATTTGGAAAAACTGCATTATTCATGCATGATAGAGGAAATAACAGGTGTATTAAGATAATTTTGAAAAAACTCCTATGGCAGTATTGACAAGAAAAAAAATCAAACAGGAGAAAAAGGACTTCAATAAATATTTGTAGAAGGTCAGGTAAGTATGTATACGTTTTAATAGACATATATATGTACAAGTGTGAAATCCTTTTAAAAAGATTATTCTTAGCCTAGACTGTTGTGAATTTCTAATGATATTTAAAAACACTATATTTTTCTATAACTTTTGAACATTTTTTTGCCTGTTTACAGTCTATTGCAGAACACATATAAGAGTTTCCTAAAAAGCAACTTTTACTGCCAGGTCCCAATACCTCAGGTATTGAGTCTATTTAATTTTGTAAGTCTGTCAGTGCTTTGTATATTGGATTCACATAGCTGGGCCTCTGAGATCTACTGCAATTGAAATTAAAGATTAGTCGGAATAACAAGCATGCTAACACAATGATGCTAGCAATGGTATAAGATCTGTGGTTAAAGTTATAATTATGGTAACCATTACTCAGAGGAACTACAAATCCTAAGATCATCCTTACTGGCAATGCCTTTCTACTAGTCCTCTTAAAAAAGCTACTGTAGTGAGACACAGCATCACTGCCACTGTATGATTCTGCCCTGGCACAATGTCATTTCATTTTTAACATGTTATTCCTACTTTTCTCACACCACTTGCCAAACTGTGCAAGTATTGCATTAAAAATAAAATACTGTGTATGGAAGAGGAAAGACACGAAGTACTAGAAAGGGAAAAGAAAGAATTAGTAGAGTTTTGGCTGTCTACTGGACATTAGGAGACTCAGCCTCTTTCTTTTATTGCAATTGGCTTGGTAAAGCTGAGGAGAGTTTCCTATGGCTTTCATGAGCATCCATCTCCGTTCCTGGTTTCCTTTGGCATGTCTACTCAAATATGAATTTATTTTGTGCAGAGACTGTCTGATAGGGTCTTTGGACCATACCTGGGCACTTTGATGCCTCTGATTAAACGGAGTCCCAGGCCCAGGAAACAAAAGCTCACAAGTATCAGCACTGCTATCAGGGCATGTCAGCAGCGTATTTTTAAGGTGTCATACAAGGAATAGGTTTTGAAAGGTCTTTGGTCAAGGAAATGTAGCCCAGAATCATTTTTCAGTTGACAGCAACTTGTGATTCATGCAGGGTCTTGGGACATGCCCAAGCTTGGCTCAACCTGGGCTGATTTTAGCTGTGGTGAAAATTGCTTTCTAGGGACCAGGCAAGTTTAGTTTGTCCCTGAGCTCAGACAAAACCAACCTTGGTGATCACTTTCTGTTCCCAATAGTTATTGGATCCATGGGAAAGTGTAACTTTAGGTAACAGCTAGTTGGGTGACCATCTCCAGCTGGGAATTAATGCGGGGGAAAAAACCAAACCCAAATCAAAACAGCAAGCAGACTGTTAAGATAATGCATAAATGAAACCCCATGCAGACCCAAGGCTGAGGAGGAAGATGCAGGGACAGCTGGTGTCAGCTGAGAGGGAGCTGAGACAGGCTTCAGTGGGGCCACCATGCCCTCAGGAGCCACCTCCAAGCCCCGGTCCCGCCCCACAATGATGCTCTGTTGCTCCTCCTGAACACGAGTGCTACTAGGCAGCGTTAATAATGCATCTGTTTCATGAGTGGTACTAGTGTCCCAAGAGCCACTGATGTAACGAAAAGGTGGCCGCAAACAGCAGGGAGGGGCCTCCATGAGTGCAGCAGGAGCATGCCAGGGATGGCCCAGCTCTTCTTTCCCCAAGTGCTGGGATTCTCTGTTGGCACCCACTGCTCTCCTTACAGTCTTTGGGGGGGAATACGCTCCTTTCGTTCACATTCTTTGATGCAGCAGGAGAGGAGAGCCCCATGTAAATGGCAGAATAACCCCAGCTGTGGCCGTTTCCTACACGATGATGTGTTTGGGAGGAAAATGTCGTGCAGGAGGAGGAATAAGTGTCAAAATTGCAAACAAAAGCTGTTTTCCTGCTGACTCTTTTTCTGCACAGATTATTTTGCTGAAGTTCTTGCTGCTTATTTTCTACCTAATTTCTGCATGAATAAAGGATACTCCGTACACATTCTCAGGAGTATTTTAGAGAAAGTCATCTTGATAATATTTAATGCAGTGGATTTCTAGGAGTGCCTCATTAGAAAGAGCAATACTAATTTTATATTAAAAATTAATTTACTTCTGTTTGACTTAAAACTCAGTAAATACAGTCTCAGATTTTTCTCTTGAGGCACGACAGAAGTTAAATCGTTACTGAACAAATTTGTGTGATGCAACTTACTGCCTTCCCCTTATGGTAGCCTGCAGGTTGAGTTGTTTTTAAATGATCAGGTGGTTTTCAGTGATCAGCACTATCTCTTTTTTTCTTTCTTTACAAATTAAAGCCCATTTTCAGCCTTATTAGGAGGCCCAAGGTGAAAACAGAACATAAAAAACCCCTTGATTATTATAATTGCAGGAAAAAGTAGGCTTTTTTTTTTAATTTATTCATTAGATAGATAGTGACAAAAGACAAAAACAATGGAGAGGGGAAGCATTTTTTAGTTAGGATGTAGTGATCTTCAGTTTCCTAGACATGGAAGTCTGATGCCATCTCAGCTAAGCTACCTTATCCCTTGCAGTGCCTGCTCTTGCAAGCCACTGGTCCAATGTAGACAAATGTGTCAGCTGCCCTCTCATCTTTGAAAGGTCGTGAGACACAAGTCACAAGTCAGGAAAATTAACTCCATCTTTGGTTTTCATTCAATGAAGGAAAAGTGAATTTGCATTACCGAATTCCTCTTGAAGTGTGTGGTGTAGCACATGAAATCTTTAAGGAAATTGATTATAACCAATATAGGAAAAAAAATTAATCATAACTGTACAAAAAGGTTATGTCATGTAGTGGGCACCTACATTTCTTATCTTACTCAGTCAATAATGTTTGCCAGTATCAAAGTTGTAAATGAGTGTTTGGCTTTTAAAAGCTTATATATCTCCCTCTTTTACAAATGCAAAACAGCTACACAGCAGCTTATTTTCTAGTGCTAAATCACATTCAACTTCATAAACTGTTTTAACCATTCTGTATAGAGCTAGTTGTGGTGTAGTTTGATATTTGTATTGACTTCTGAAGAAGCACTTAGTCCTCTGCCACAGTTCCTGTTATCTCATCATTGTTGTAAATGTGTGAAGTCCTGTATTTCCAAAGTACACCAAGTCATTACCTTTGCAAGTTGCATCTCTGAGTCTCTTTTGAGGTAATAAGCTGCAACTGCCTCCTGTAACAGGTTGCATGGGATATGTAAAAGCTACAACTAAATGCACAAGTATAGCAGTCTGAGCTCACAAATTCATGTAAACCTTTGTCTTCAGGTTTCATTAACTTACTCTTTCGTTTCAGGTTTCGTGAGTTTTTATTCAGATCATTTCTCTTCTCCTTATTTAAGATTTGAATAAATTCAGAAACTGAAATTTCTAATTACATTAATTTGGTGTTGGTTAATGTTTAGTAGATGCTGTTTTCAAATTCAGAGGTAAAAATGGAGTCATTCTTGATTCTATATTCTTGTCAATCAGCTTTTAAATATCCTGGCTTCATTCTGTATTTGCTTGAAAACACCTGCAACAACATCTTGCACTGGGAAATCCGTAAATTTTCATTCTGGTCCCATGACATGGGACCTAATTTAAGCCCCCCACAGGGCTCTCCCCATCTTGGCCACAGCCCAAACCCCCATTTCAGCTCCATGAGACTGTGAGCGCCTGTCCAGCTTCCAAATCCCCTGCCCCACAGAGCCAAACTCACCTGCAGACCTACATGCTGACTTTTCAAAGTCGTGTTTAGCAGAGTGCAATAGCAGCAAAGCTTGACCGGAAAACCTCCCTCCACAGGGACTCTGCAATACCACCAGACTCCTACCTACAACTTGCTTGCTTACCCAAACGAAGACAAAGACATAGACAAGTACAGGGAGAAAGACAACTTTCCAGAGAAGAAAAAGAGCTCTGCGCAACCAACATCTGGGGACCAAGCCTTAGTCATGGCCATGCTGGAAAGACCTGCCCCCCCAGGCAGCATGGAGGCCAGAGTACTCAACACACCATGGGGCTTCACAGCTGCGCAAAGGCCATGACATGCTCCATCTACAGGGGCCTACACTGGCCAGGCAGCCAGCAGGCAGAAAGATGCCACTGCTGTGACGGGAGGAGGACACAGGCAGGCAAATGGCCCTCCCATGCTTACAGGGTAAACTTGGGGACCAGAGAGCTCCATTTCCCCCTTGGGTGCAGAGATGGTGACTCTCAGTGACCCTCCTTACAGGGTCACTCTCCCCAGGCAGCCAAAGGACCAACATGGCAAAAGGCCAACAAAAGCAAAGCCCCAAACCCTGGTTACAGGGGTCACATGGTGCAAAGCGAGCCAGGGCACCAAGGGTGCCAGCGGTGCTCTTCGGTGACCCCAGCCCTGAGGACAAGGATGTCCCTTTGCCCAGGGCACCTTTCTCTTGCCATCCTCTCAGTCCCCTGCTCCTCTTCTGGCTCAGCTGTAATTTTCTACCCTAGCATCCAGTTCATCTTTTTTCCCCAGTGTCACTCTCATTCCCTACCCCTTAGTCCCTTCACTTCACTTACTAAGCTGAGTGGTGTGGTTGGCACGCCTGAGGGACGGGATGTCATGAAGAGGGACCTGGACAAGCTCAAGGAATGGGCCCATGTAAACCTCATGAGGTTCAACAAGGCCAAGTGCAGGGTCCTGCACCTTGGTCAGGGCAACCCTTGGTATCAGTACAGGCTGGGGAATGAGAGGATTGAGAGCACCCTGCCAAGGAGGACTTGGGAGTACTCATGTATGAAAAGCTGAACAGGAGCCGGCAATGTCTGCTTGTAGCCCAGAAGGCCAACTATCTCCTGGGCTGCATCCGAAGAAGCATGGCCAGCAGGTTGAGGGAGGTGATTCTGCCCCTCTACTCTGCTGTGCTAGGCCTCTACCTGGAGTCCTGCGTCCAGCTCTGGAGCTCTCAGCACAGGAAAGACATGGACCTGTTGGAGAGGGTCCAGAGGAGGGCCATCAAAATGATCAGAGGATTGGAACACCTCTCCTTAGGGCGACAGGCTGAGAGAGTTGGTGGTGTTCAGCCTGCAAAAGAGAAGGCTCTGGGGAGACCTTATTGCAGCGTTCCAATCCTTAAAGGGGGCTTATAAGAAAGATGGGGATAGACTTAAAAAGGGCCTTTTGCAGTAAGACAAGGAGTAATGGTTTCAAACTAAAAGAGGGCAGATTCAGACTAGATATAAGGAAGAAATTTTTCACAATGAGTGTGGTGAAACACTGGAGCAGGTTGCCCAGAGAGGTGGTAGATGCCCCATCCCTGGAAACATTCCAGGTCAGATTGGACGGGGCTCTGAGCAGCCTGATCTAGTTGAAGGTGTCCCTGCTCATTGCAGGGGGATTGGACTAGATGACCTTAAAACGTCCCTTCCAACCCAAACTATTCTATGATTTTATGATTCACTGTATAAGAATCTCGTGCTCAACTTGCCATGAAGTCCTGGTGACTCTTTTCTGCCTTCCTCTGTAGACAATGTGTCCATATTTTCTCTTGAACCTGGGCTTCGGAACTGTGAATTAAGTAGAATACCACAGCTTTTTTAAATTCAGTCCATCCCTATACAGATTCTTTTTTCTTTCGCTCCATTAAAATCCTGACCCATGACCTCCTGAATCTTAATGCTTAGAGCCAGAACAACCTCACAAAGATAGCTTGTTCAGCATGGCCTCCTTAAAGCTTCATTCTTTCTGCATCTTGCAGCATCATTCCTAATGTATTTTCTAATGTACCTCAGATTTCACCCTCAAAAATGCTCACCCTTTCCTAAGTAACCTCAACACTACTCTCATCAGTGACAGTGCTGGTGCCTGCTCAGTCCCCTCAGTTACATCAAACTTTCCCCTAAAGATGCTGATCCTCCCTTTAAGAAACCTAAGCCTTTCTCTCCAAAATGCTTACCCTGTACCCTCTGAGGTACCACATATCTTCCTTAAAAACTGTCCCCTGTAAGTTACCTCAGGTTTCCCCTCCAAAGCATATCTTCTCTCCCTATAGTTTGCTCACTCTCTCCCTATACTTTGCTCACTCTCTCCCATTATCTCATATTTCCTTCCCCCAAAAAAGCTCATTTTGTCACAAGTACCTCAGATTCCCCCCCCACAATGTCACCTCTGTCCCCTCTAAATTTCCTCAGCTTTTCCCTCAAAAAGCTCATTTTGTTCCAAGTTACCTCCGCTTTTCCTTCAGAAAGCTCATTTTCCCCTCTAATTTACCTCAGCTTCCCCCCAAGATGTAACCTATGTCATCTCCAAGTTACCTCAGCTTTTCCCCTCATAACATTACCTCTTACCCCTCTAAATTACCTCAGCTTTTCACCCCAAAATTCCCCCAAAATCCCGTGTTTTCCTCTGAGGCAACTGCCTAGTCACAGTGCTCCCCCTCCCTCATGGCCCTGCCTCTGCCCCAGGGCGAGCCCCAGGGTTGTTACCAAACCCCGCAGGGCACGCTAGCCGCAGGGCACGCTATTCCCCTCATAACATTACCTCTTACCCCTCTAAATTACCTCAGCTTTTCACCCCAAAATTCCCCCAAAATCCCGTGTTTTCCTCTGAGGCAACTGCCTAGTCACAGTGCTCCCCCTCCCTCATGGCCCTGCCTCTGCCCCAGGGCGAGCCCCAGGGTTGTTACCAAACCCCGCAGGGCACGCTAGCCGCAGGGCACGCTAGCCGCAGGGCATCTCACTTAAGGGCGGAGCAGCTCGGCGGCTTTACAGTAGCCGGCCGGGAACATCTCGTGGGCCAGGAGCGGCAGGAAGCGACTTACAGGCGCCCCCGCTGCCTTCCCGCGGTAGCCAGGCGGGAGCCCTCCGTGCAGGCACCTGAGGGGCCCTTTGCACAGGTGCAGCCCAGCCTGATTTCTTGAGCACATCCAGTGACCCCTGCATGTATGTCGTCCTGGAGCTGAAGTCTAAACGAAACGTTTAGACCCTTTGCACGCAAAGGCATTGTCCCCGTAGCGTCCATGATGAGGAAGTTGTTGCTATTTTGCAGTGGTCTTCTTGGTGTTTTTAGAAACCTAACTTATAAAGAAGCCCCTCTTTTGCCTCCCTATACAATAGTAGGAAAAAAAGTGTAAAAAAAAAGATTTATGCTCTCTTTTTCCTGCTCTGCTTCTCACCCCTGCATCCTTCTTCTCCTCAAAGTCAGATTTGTACCTTTCATTCCTTTGAAACTCCTGGGTGGAAAGGCCTGGCCAGGCTGATTGCCACAACATTCCCCCAGAGTGACAAAGCCGAGCCCGCTGAAATATCCAAAGTCCTGAAATAAGGTTATAAATCACGAGATTATAAAACAAATAGAAGAAATTGGTATTTTAGTTCATCTGCTGGCTTGGAAACCTTTTTAGCAAGTGTGCTTTTCAGCTTTTTGTTACAAGGGCCACGTCACTCATCTCTGCTATGCAAGCAGCTGAGCATGTGATGAGCCAGTTGTAACATGACACGTGTCATTTTAGTCCTTTTGCAGGACAGATTTTATTCATGTTATGAATCTCTGTCTTGAAGAGATTCAGATTTTAGCCAAAATGAGCATTGGGCAAGATACTCTGACAGCAATGTTGAGCAGCAGGACCACCAGCTCAGCTAAGAGAAACAGTAGATAAAACATAGTCCTCAAAATACATGTCACTGGAGCGACATGTGCCACTGTTACCCAGGGCAAACACACCTGGTTTTGTGCAGGAGGGCAATTGCTTTCTTGCTTAACGTAGATATTTGCTTTCCTTTGGAAATGCTTGTTTAACTATGGACTAGTTTAGGTTGGAGGGGACCTTAGTGGTAAGTCTGGAGCTCAATGGAGAGGTGAGGCCTCCAAGACCAGCTCTGTGAGCTCAGGCTGGAGAGGCTGGTTGTGGCACTACTATTTGCTCTGCTTTTTCTGGAAAGACTCTCTCCAGGGGCTGGAGCTATGAAGCAAAAGTGCCTGGACTTTGGGATCCCCAGAAATGCTTGCAGACAGACACTTGACTTTGGTGGGATGCCAAAGCGCAAGTTCCTACTCCTGTATGTTTTTCCTCACTCTCTCTCCCTCTGCAATAAATCACTATCTATAGGACAGGTAGCTGCAGAGGAAGATGCAGTTTTTCATAGCTTGCCAGCCATCAATCTCCTGAGCATTAACCATTTGCTGACCACCATTTCGCACTTTGGGAAGAATAATTACTCTCATACAGGAGAGGACAGAAGTGTCCATACACCAACAGTATCAGTATAGTTCTTCAATTTGTCTAAATTTGATTTTTTACAAGTTTGGGGGGGGTGTGTGTGTTGCATTTTTAAAATTTTTATATTCACTTGTGGCCACAAGCTCTCCTTTTCTGTTTTGTACTCCCCTGTGATACAGGGATCCTCTGAAGTAAACATAAGGCATAGCTTGTTTTAAAATTCAGTGTTGACTCTTTCCAATTAGCTATAACAAACCTAACTAATTCCATTTTATTCTTAACTTTCAACTTCATACTGTTTCTTTAATAGGAATTGGTTCAATATTATATATTCACAATTTAAATCAGCTTTCCCTTGTGTATTGTGGTTTCATTCTCACATTTTTGCAGAGTCTTCAGAGACAATATTTGCCTGGGCACCAGTGTCCAAATGTTTGTATATGACTTCTAGTGGTCTCCAAAGAAAGGTCCATTCCTTTGTTTTTGCTTTTGCTAACAACCTACAGATCATTTCTTTTGCTTGTTTTTTCCCCCTCTTTTCTCTTGTAATACAACATGATGAGTCACTTTTCCTTCTACTGCTCCTGATTATCAGGTCTTTCAAAGTAGGTGTATTTTTTTGGTGATTATAGTGCTTTCCAAACACCTGTCCTGCTTGCATTTGTGCAATGTTTCAATATATCATGATGTTTTTCTTTGAAGTTTTTTGCACTTTCCTTTGCAGCGTATCTTAACTTACTTATTTGTGCCTTTTCTTCTCTTATGGATCAGTATAAGCTCTGTAACACAGCATCCAAGCATTTACTTTCTGACCTGGGTGACTTCAGCAGCCTTGTGTAGTCTGGTAGCTTTTCCCAAGTCTGTACCTTCCAGGATTCTTTGTGGATTTGGATCTTTGAGTCAGTAGCAGCATGATCTATGATCATACTTCATTTGTTCTATATTACATATATATCTGACTCATTAATTTAAGATCAGTCATGGTTTTTTTCTGAGGTCTTTTTCCAGAATTTGTAGCTCCATATGAAACCCTCCGTAAAAAGAGTTTTACCTTTCACAGGTATTCCACACTCTTCCAACTTCCTAATGATGTTTTTTCAGCTTGCCCTTTTATCCAGGTGTAGTTACAAACCATTTAAGACATCTCTAGCTTCAAGTCTCACAACACTCAAGAAAGTAGTTATTTTTACAAGTTTCCTTCCCACTCAGTTGAGTTCTTTCCACATAGGTGTCAAGATTTTGCTTAGATCTTTTCCATGAACTGTAATGAAACACAGCTTTTTAGGGGCTTTCAACTGGTTCTGTCTTCCTTCTTGATTCCTTATTTTCTTGCTGTGGTCTTTCTTCTTGGTCTTCATTTCTTTGAACCCTTATTTTTCTAAGAACATCTCCCACTACTCTGTAGTTATCAGTTCTTTAAAGAATCTGAACTTCAGCTGGGCTGATGGGAGAAAACCTTGCTCCTTTGCATGACCCCCACTGTTACCCAGTTGAGTCTGACATCATTTCTCTCTGCTTCTAGGGGAACAACTTATATAGGCTCATCCAATAGACAGTCCGCTATAAGCAAAATCATAAATTAACAAAAGGATAAAGTACTTCTCTGTTTATAGCCACTTGTATTTCAAAATGAAAGTTCATATTCAGAAAATATGGTCTAATTCAATGTAATCATCAAAGTCTTGGAATTATGTGCTTTCTACCTGTATGTCATAACAAGCAATAAATACACACAAGTAAGCTGTACCCCTTACATTTAAAGATCAAATATTTTAAAGTAAATCCAGCTTCTCACAATCAAACTTCAACATCATTCAGGCTATTTCTGACATTAAGAAAATAAAATTGCTAGTAGACATGTTAAAAAGATCTATATTGTGCTATATAAAAGGAAAACAAGAGGTTAGATCTACCTTTTCTTTTTTTTTTAATTATAGGATTTCAAAGTTTTCTGGAGCCTTGAAGCACTTACTGCCTGTACCATTGAGAAGCCAAATTCTTCCTTGTTTCAGAGGTGTTGGATTGTCTTTTGTAGTCCAAGAAAGCCATAAGATCAAAAAGATTTAACATTTGAATTTCCATTAACCATAAACCAAAGATTTATATAGAAACAAATCAGATTCCTCTTGAACACAGGACAAATTTGACTTTTGGAGGCAGTGAAATTCTAAATATTCACAGAAGGAGGGATTTTTAAAAATTCAATTCTAGATAATTTTTTAAAAGGGCAGCTATTCTAGTAGCTTTAGATTAGAGTGTTCAGGTAAGTCTCAAGCAAAGTAAAATATATATTCACTTTGGTGTAGTTCTGGATGTCCAGTCTACACAGGGTTAAGTAAGCTAGAACACAGACGTGAGGGCAAGGGAAGTTGAGAGAAGGACTGAGACTGTTCTGAGCACAAGGGAGCAGATAGAAATGAGATGGTTACTCTGAAGAATTTTATGATGCTATCCTTACAGCACAGTTTGAGTAAGCTGGAGGAATAAGACCTGCAGATATACCTGTAGCAATGAGGGAGAAAAAAAATCTCAGGAACTATCATCAATGGTATATACTAAACAGAACAAAGGTACTGTGGAAGATAGTATGGGATCATACATACAGTTTAATATCTGTGTTGTGATACAATTGTTAAAGGCTACCTTCACTTTGAATTTATTTCCCTCTGATTATTTCACTTTGAAATTTTAACTTTCTATCAAAGGATAGCACATAAAGATAAGAGTATCTGTAATTAATACTTTTTATACACCTGATGTCAACTGCCTATTTTCTGTTTTTTCCAATTGCATATTCAAGATAGGAAATCTGTTTGGAACCTGGGTTACATGTTACAATGTTCTTCTTTGTTTACTTTGAAAGTCTGGTTTATTTGAAGAATTTATATTTTAAAAGATCATAAAGAAAAATAGTATATTAATATTTGTGTCCAGCTAATGTTCGGAAATTACAGTCCCGTTAACTTCAAGATGGTCATATATGCATAATAATATAATTTTTTAAGCATTTTCAGGGCACATCAGGCTAAGCTGAAAAAATTAAATTTTTTTGGTATCTTAATTTTGACATTTCTTAGCTCTAAATTTATGAGAAGCTCCAGCTTTACTGAAATGTTCAAAACCCTGCAACTACCTAGGCTTGGGAGGCACTTTAGTTTTGGAAGGTAAATGATGCTTTAAAACAGAGTGAACTAAACATATGTGCTCTTTTGTATCCACTGTGTTATGGGCAGTCCCATTTTTCTTTACTTTAAGGTAACTTTTTTGGCTGTATCTAGTGCAAAAATTGTATAGAGGGAAGGGAAGGGAAGGGAAGGGAAGGGAAGGGAAGGGAAGGTGAGTTGGCCAAAGGAATAATTAAGTATCAAGACAAAAGCAGTTTTACAATATTTTATTATTTGCAAGTGGCTGAAACACAAAGACTTGCAGGGCTGACAGGTCTTTATAATGAATTTATAATCTGTAGCAGAGTTGGGGGAAGGGAAGGGAAGGGAAGGGAAGGGAAGGGAAGGGAAGGGAAGGGAAGGGAAGGGAAGGTGAGTTGGCCAAAGGAATAATTAAGTATCAAGACAAAAGCAGTTTTACAATATTTTATTATTTGCAAGTGGCTGAAACACAAAGACTTGCAGGGCTGACAGGTCTTTATAATGAATTTATAATCTGTAGCAGAGTTGGGAAAGCTTGGGAAGAGCTGCCTGTAGAAGAAGTTCTCCATTTATGCATCTTTTCTCCAAGCTAATGGACTCTTTTAGTATAAACATAAATTTTCATAATAGTTCTGAAACATATTCCATTCATTAAAAATGTGAAAATGGAAACCAGAATTTATATTCTTTCCATATTGGTACTGTTATGAAATAGTGATTTTCTTACTTGCGGTATCAGTCATAAAAAAGAAATCTGATTAGAAGCCTTATACAGGAGTTTTGGATTTAGGTGCTCTTTTACATCTAGAAGGTTGTTTCATTACATAGCCCTGCCATGTACTGATTGATTTCACTGGGTGCAATGCCATTGGTTTTAGTAGATTTGAAATCAGACACTTATTGTTTTCTGTGAGTTCTAACTTTCATCACACCACAATGCAATTGCTTTCTCAGTTGATCACAATATGAACACGTATTTCCTTTTGCAGTTTCTAGTCTTGTTCCACAGTTTAAGCATATTTTTGGTGTATTTTTGTTTTATAAAAATCTGAGAATTTAGTTGTTTGTTTCTGGAATACAAAAGCTGATACAATTTTCTGTCTTGATGCATTTTCATGTCTTGCATAAAACAAAGCAGCTAGTGCTGTAAATTTGAAATGAAATTTTTGGTATATTCATATAGACAAAGAAAAAATCAGAAGAAGATACAATTAATATCTTTGAAGTTGTGGAATTGTTCAATTCATGCCATATGCATTATCTCTTGTATATATTTTTGCTGCAACCTAGAGATAAACAGTTTCAGTTGCCATATATAAATGCTTTACCTTTTTAATGCCTGTAATGGCTTAGGCTTTCTAAATCTGTTCAGTTAAGGCTCTTTGTTGAGATAATTTGGATTAAGTGTATCTTAACTGTTGATCACTTACAGTTTTAAAGATACGTCACAATAAGAAAAGCTGAATGCCCAACCAAAAATACAACTCAAAACACTACTGATTTTTCAGATGGATTCCTAAGCTTCAATATGCACTTTTGGTATGTCAGGATGAAAAACTGCTTATGACAGAGCAGATGCCTCAATACAGGAAATTTAAAGAATCAAGTTAGAACATTCAACTATGAATTTTCTTTAATCAGTTGCTTCTTCTGCTAAAGAGAAGTAGAAACTTCTAGCTAGTTCTAGTGTCTGAGGTAAGGAAAGTGAATGCATTTTGTAAGTATCTAGTGTTGTGGTTTATCTGTTGCATTGCTGTGATTGATCTTGATTATATAGTTCAGTGATTGTTGGTTAATTACAATTCATTAGTAAATGAATAAATTACTTTGATTCTCATTTGTTTTAAACCACATGAACACAGCAGTGTTTTCCCTGTGGCATCCCAAGGATCCACAATTGTTGAATTAGGGTAGCTGCCTATTCTGTTTAATACTTTTTAACGGACCTATTGTGCACGGATTTGTCTTATATTTTTTTAAACCTGATAGCACTATCTGCTTCTACTATTTCCTGTGACAACCAGTTGCTAATCCAAATGCCCTTTTGTACCTTCTCCAGCCCCACTCTCTGTGTTTCATTAAACACATGCCCAAAATACAAGTGAGTATAAAATAAAAGTTGAAAGGTACATTTCATGCTGCAATTTATGCAGTGAATCAACAGACATGGAAAGTGTCTTTCATTTGTCTATGAGGGAAGCAGTAGTTCTTCTCTTGCTTGAGTTAATAAACACTAAGTGAGTACAGAGGAGAGAATGAGAGGATTCAAGGGGAAAAAAAGGCCGTAACAGCTAGCTATGAACGGAAACTGGGAGGCATGCAGGATGTTAAAAGTCCCTAATCACAGTTTCTGAGTTAGGGCTCCTAGCTGATTGGATAACTGAAGATGGAGGAAGAAAGAAGTTTATATATGTGTAGTAATTGTATAAACAAATATTCTCACCTTAATCTCTTACAAGTTTCACAACTATGTTGTTTGTATTAGAAGTTATAAATCAGTAAGTTTATTTTTATTGTGATAACCTAATTTGAATTACATATAATTTCAAGAAAGCTATCTAACAACAATCTTTGCAGATTGTGATCCTTAAAAATCAGGATTGTAGCATGTGCCCTGTGCTCCAACCTATTTTTCCAGCATCTTGAAGGTGTGATTCTGTGTATCAGTGAGCAGGCTTATTTAAAAACTTCAAGCAAAGAATAGGCATGGAAAGATGAGTAGTAACTAGGAAAGTTCTCCGGTATGAGACAAAGTGTTAAGGAAAATATTTCAGCTTCAAGGATCATGACAGAAAGTTTAAAAAAGCTCTTCTAAATATGACATCTGGATTGAAAGGAGCATTTTTGCTTAATGCAAAATTTATCCAGTCTGAGAAAGATAATCCAAGTCACTCTAAGGAGTTTCTTCTCATCATTGTAGTTGCCTGTAGATGGTGTAGTAATGGATGAGCAACACTAGCAAAATCAGGGATGAAAATGGATGCATTTCCCTTATCAGTGAACAATAAATAGAACAAACAAGAAAAATCAGCCCTTCTTCCATGTTTTGGACTGGAGCCTAACTGAGAGAATTTTGAGATGCTTACTGCTAAGAGTCACTTCTGGAGATTGCTTCTGTAGTAGACACTGCAATTAGTTGATTACTGGATGGTAATTCGAAACACAGTTCTCCAGCCAGGTCTTCTTTTATTTGGGTAGCCTATGGCATGTTGTAAGGTGAATAACAGTCTTTTGTTGTAATGTGACTAACTGGATTCCTAGGTGTTTTGTGCTCTCAATACATGAACGCAATACTGAGGCTTGCGTGTACCTTTCAATTCCATACCTATTCATGGTTTTAAACAGCTGTGTTTTCTTCTTGGCTTTTCCTTGGCTTGTTTATTTATTTGTTTGTTTCTGGAAACAGTCAAGGCTCTCTCAGCTGTTTAGGAAAACTTAAAAATAAGAGGGGTATATTCTGCATACTGAAAGTTGCTGTGGCATTGAACTAAGTAGATGAAGGATGATTCTGTGGCAATTTATTATAAGACCTTGCCATCTCTATTTTGGCAGGTTGTCAGACATGGTGAGATGACATTACAAGCCCAAACTCAATTACAGAAGGAAAGATGTAAAAAAGCAATTCTGTTTTCCTTGGCCAATGCTCCTGACTTGCAGCCAAACATTCTTCCTTTCACCTTTACCACAGAGGTATCACACAGTCCCTCTCCTGATCATCATCTTAACAATGCTTTTCTCTGGCAGAAGTCACTCCTCTTTCGTACTTGTGTGAGGATGTGACACTAATTCTGCAACAAGTTTGTCATTTGGAAAATCTTTGAAGATATAATTCTGCTGTAACAGAGACAGCAGGCACAGGCCCTTTTGGGCTTCTGAATAAAAGATAAAGAGCCTGGAATATTATTTAGTCTTGAGTTAAAGACCATGTTAAACAAAAAAATAATTCTGATATATCAAATACTTCTGAGGCCACAGTGGTCAAATTATTGATTTTTTTTTTTTTTTATATGTAGTGGATTTGCCTAATTAAATCCAGGCTTAATTAAATATTGGGATATATTTTACTGTTTGGGACACAGTGCTGGTCTAAGTTTTATAAAGGATTTGAGCTCAATTAAGTATAGAATGCTTGACATCTGATAATGCCCTTAAAATTCCTGAGCTTATTTAGGTTTTACTGTTGGCAGCCTGACTTATAATGACTGCCAAAAGAAAATTTAAGGATCTTCTGAAATTGAGTAGATGGTTTCGTAAAGTTCAGCATATTTTATCCTTAGAAAAGCTAACAAGGTTAAAAAGTAATAAAAAGAATAATATTGAATTATTGGGCCTCCTTTCATTAAACTGACTGATTTTATGCTAATAACCTACAAGTCATCTTTCCTTACATAATTTGCTCCAATGCAGCTATACTTTTAATTTAAGCTTTAGCTAATATGATTGCAAAGTATGTAGGTATATTAAAATGGATGTACTGAAAAATACTTAGTCAGTTCTGTTTCTTTTCTTTTCCCAAAAGAGAAGTGTCATTTTAGTAAGGTACATATTCTATCATGTTGATTTTTTGTTGATTTTAAACTTGGCTGGATATTCTCTGCACAGTGATAGATTGACAGCTTCAAAGATTTTTCTTTGCTAGTACATTTTTGTCACTAAATATTCATATACACTTCCTGATTTATTGCATGTCAATGGTTAGTATTCATTTCATTAAACTCACTTTTTATGAAGGTATGTCCTGTGAAAATGTGTGTACTTTAGCTAAAAATACTTTGCACTTTTACGATTACAGTGATTTCTCTTGCAATGACATCAAACTGTTTTACAAAAAATGAATTAAAGTTTACAAAACAGTTATAAAGCAGCTATGAATTGCTATACATACCTTCAAAGTGAATACTCTGAAGGACAAAGATTGTAAGTGATTTGTCTAAGTTCAAACGGTATCAATACAAATGTCAGTCAAATCCTCACCCTAGCTTAACTAGTAGATCACAGTCCTTGAGTTCTCTTTAACAGTATGAAATACAATCCTGTTCTGAAAAGTGACTCCATAAAGACAAGTGCCATATTTATGAATCATTACCTCTATGAACACTCCTGCAAAAATTTTGGTGTTTTATGAATTCATTTGCTGGCATTGCAAATAACCTGTGCAAAGTTGCCTCAAAAATGAAGGAAGCAAAATGACCCTTCTTCACAATTAATACCATGGTTAGCAATGCTTTTTGTAAAGAGGACCATCTAAATGGGATGCCATGTAATTCAGGTCCAGGCACTTGCTACTGGGCAGAGCTTTCAAGCAATTTTTCTAGGTCAGCTGAAACGTACTATATCAAATTCAAGAGACAATAAAATATAATAACCCAAATCTGTAAAAAAATGCATCTCCTCTTAAAGCCAAAGATTAACTGCACCTGTTATTAAAGCAAATAGCCAATGTGCCCTTCACAGGAGCTCATCTGTCAAACTCCTTAAAATCTAATCGTTCCTCTAGTCCTTACAAATTCAATCACTTAGCCAGAGAAAATGTATCTGTACTCACTGCTGGATCTTTCTGAGGAGATGAGCTAGTTTGATCCCTGTGAGACTTTCAAGGAGGAGACTTCAGAAAGGAGGAAGTTCACCAGCTGCTAAGTTTTTATTGCTACAGGAAAGGTGGACATTTTACTGCTAGCCCACTTATTTATTTGTGCTGTTTTATGTGGGTATGTTATGAATAGGCCTTGGTTTATGCTGTCAGTTTGTCTTCCTTTGCAGCAATACAGAATGCAAGGCTTAAAACTGTCCTCTCTTGGGGTAGAGGAATTTGCCAGCAGAACATTATTCCATGAACCTGGAGTCTGGCTAAGTTGTAGGGAAGAATTTGAAATCTTATTTTTTGAAAAATCCTTTTCATTATGAAAAATACACGCACAAAATGATGTCTCTTTGAACCTATTAGCACTTACAAGTCTCTTTTATAAAAAACAAAATGTCTATTCCAGACAGAATTTTTACTAAAAAGGATAATAATGCTAGAGACCCCATGAAATGGAGTACATTTCCTCTGAATTGTTATCAATATTATGTCAGTATGTGAAGCTGTAAGCTCAAATCTGGAAGGGGATAATTGGTTCCTTATTATTATATAATTTCTTATCAGTGATTATCCATGCTTCCCTTTAACATTTTTTCTTGTTTTGATTGGCAATGGAAATATGATAGCAGATGAATATTAGTTTATTTACATAAATACACTTGAATGAATGCAGTGCTTGAGTATATTTAGTCACGCTAGGTAATCTCTCCATTTTTCTTATAAAGAATAATGGCTTTTGGTTGTTATTCACATTTTGCATTATTTCCTGGCTCACATCTGCTTATGATTAAGCATTACAAATACAGCAGCATATCCTGTACTCAGTAAAAGATCAATTGAATCTTTTTAACATACTTGTAAACAATTTATAATCAGTATAAGCATTGTTCTGCATATATGTGTAAAAAGCTCATAAGTAGTGCAGACCAGCCCTCAAGAAATTAGAAGACAAAACAAAGTGCAATTCCCCTTCCTTAAGGAAAAAAAAAAAAAAAAGCAAACATCTAGCCATCCAACCATGAAATAGGATGCATACCTCTGCACTGAGTAATACACCATCATTGCCCTATGTATGGACACTTCATAGAAATTCCAATTAGATATCGTGAAAAACTCTTCCTCTCTGAAAAACTCTTCCTCCCTCAAACACTCGAGCAGGGACCCAGGGAGTTTGTGGAGTCTCCATGTTCGGAGTTCTTGAGATCTGATTCAACACAGCCCTGAACAACCTGCTGTAGTTGGCCCAGCTTTGAGCAAGGGCTTGGGCTAAAAGATCTCCAGAGGTCTCTTCTAACCTCACGGCTCTGTGATTGTGTGATTCTGTTTATGTACATTGGCATACTTATTGTTCTGTGTTTAGGGCACCTGTGTTCTTGGGTCATTTTTTTATTCTCTGAAAAAAAAAGATCAGCCATCTAAGCTGCACAGTTCTTCTTATGCTTAGTTCTGTGGGACTCTGATCTGAAGATGAAGAAAGCTAAATGTTGTGGGAAACGTCCAGCTACTTTTACTGAAAGTCTACTTATCCATGACTACTGTCTTTAAAGACACATTGTAATAAAGATGTAAAATCATCCAAATGCCTTGAATTGTATGAGTTTTAATAATAAAAAAGGAACAGAGATGGAATTAGAGTAAAACATGATAATGAAGTTTTCCCTGTGTTAGCGATAATGAATGTATTTGTTCTCGTTATCAATATTTACTTGGAACAAGATGAGTCTGATAGATAAACCACCATGGTATGTTTTCAGGAGCTAACTTTGCCTGCTTATGAAAATGTAATGTCATTACTAATGGAAGTGTTACCAAAATCCATATTTTGATATTTAAACTGAAAGTATGGGCCCTATATACTGTGCATTACTTGGCTACCTAGAATCTTACAAATTGGGCAAACACAAAATTAAAATAGGGCGAGAGGGAAGGGCTGCTTTGGAGTTTACTGAGGAGAAGAATTGGAAGAGGGGTAATTTGGCATTGATCACACCTGAAACATGATTTTTTGAAGTTTAAGTAGACATCTGAGTAATTATATAAAACTTTGGGTCTAGCCTAGTAAACGATTCTCGGATTATAAACCACTATCATCCTCTGACTTCAATTTGGCCTTTTGATACATTATCTGGGCAGACTCAAGAGCTAGAATTCTCTCTGAGAAACATTGTCCTGATAATCCATGTTGATAGCTGGAAAGAGCAGTTGAGTTCAATAAGCAAAAGTAACTGGAGTAATTTCTTATGATCCTGAGAGGTAACAAAAGTGGTGTTCCAATTGTCTTCCTTTCGCATCAGGATAAGAAAATGACTAAGCAACAGTTTATTCTTCTGGGTTTGCAGAGGAGAAACATGAAAAGTTTATACCAGGATGTACCGTCATCAACATCCTCTGTATTTTTTGTTTCTTTGTTTGTTTGTTTTTGCAAGGGGTCCCATGCTGATGATACCTGAACAGTATTTCAACATTTCTGTGCTCTTAAAAAAATACAGCTGTGTGTGTATTTGTGTCTTCTTTCCATACCAAGGATCTTAATTACCTTTTTTGGTCCTAATGTGAGGTTTCTCAGTGGCTAGGTTTTAAACCTGTATGAAATAGACATGAACAGTGAAAAAACAACAGCATACACAACAATGACATCACAGTGAATGGCAGCATCAGTTATATGCAAATATTGTAAGCTTTAAATTCCTCTTAGCTTCATTCCCAAGACACCTAAATTTTTGAAATGTCATCTTTTTTTTAGGTTATAAATCATATTTTTTATTAGTTTACAGGAAGCGTTACATAATGTCTAATTATCTCCCTTCCCTCTTGCATTTGCCTACTATCCTTGTGTGGCAGAAGAGTCACAAGATGACTAAGCCATGTTTCAGAATGCCAAATCCATTTAAGTGCACACTTAAAAAAAAGGAGAAAGCAGACTAAATTCAGCCTTGCACTGGAACATAATTCTTTTGTGAATTGAGCACTTTGCTTTACAGAAATAACAGTAAAAAATAATTGGATGTTGGACAGCTTAGGGATGTTCATATAAATATATTAAAAGAATTATTTGTCACTTGTGAACTTTTACATCTTCTAAGATAGAAGCATGGTATAAGTCATGTTCAATGCATTCAGAAGTATGTCCTTATTCTTTGTCAGACTGCCATCTTTTGCATTCAACCCATTCTTTTCTCAAAGTCACAGTACAAAACAGCATGTATCAGATGGCCCTCAGATAAAGATAAGAAGCTATCTCACACTGTAGGATACAGAAGGGAAGTTTAACTGTTTAATGTATCACATTTTTTTTAAATTCTTGAACAGAACAAAACTTTCCATTTTTTACACATTGATTTTATAGACTGTGTATGGATAGCTTCTTTTAATGGCATTTCCCATGAGTTGCAGCCTACATTTTCAAAAATGAGAAATGGTTTGGGGTTCTTTTGTTTCTGGAAGCCTAATTTTGAGGTATCTCTGAAAAAGCCTGATTTTCAAAAAAGGATTTAACATTTGCCTAATAAAAACAAGAAGAGTCTCTAGAAGGACGGAATAGTCCCAGGTCAATTTTTAAAATTGTAAAGTTGAGGTGGTTAGGAGCAATCAGCCCTCACTCATGCTGTCAAAGACAGGATAGTTGTCTGGCACTATAAACATAAAAAAAGATAAATCCTTGCCACACAACAAGTAATGCAAAGACCAACAAGAGAACTGACTGCAGGACAAGAGGGAAAATCCATCTGTTAAAAATATTCATTATTAATTATGTATTAATTATTATATGCTCTCTTGTTTTCAAGAAGCATATAAAACAATTCTGCAATGAGTTATTTTAATTTATCTCATCAATGGAAAATGTTATACCTTCATTGGAAAACATAAAATTTGTTGCTTTTTCATATTGCTGCCCACTAGCATGATATTTGGATACCTTCTCCAAAACAAATAACTTTGAAGTCAATTTTAAGATTCCCCCGCTATGGAAACACAATGGGTGTGAATTGTGTTTACTGTAATTTTCTGCGAGCTGTTTTAAGCACAAGGAAGGGTCACCATATGGAACATAATTCTGGTAATGAGAAGTACAAAGGCAAAGGTCTTGCACTAATCAATTTAAGTTTTTACTTTGTGTAAATGCACAAAAAATATATATAATTCTAAGTATTTTAATGCAGTGCTTTTTTAAAAAGCATAAGCAACACAATAAGACCTCCAAAAATTTGTTAGCTACGTCGTGGCACCTTATGTACAAAAGTGTTTCCACAAAACATGGAAAATTTTTTCTGAAAATCATAGAATCATACAATAGATTGTATTGGAAGGGATATTTTAAGATCATCTAGTCCAACACCCGTGCAGTGAGCAGGGACATCTTCAACTACATCAGGTTGCTCAGAGCCCTGTCCAACTTGACCTGGAATGTTTCCAGGGATGGGGCATCTACCACCTCTCTGGGCAACCTGCTCCAGTGTTTCACCACACTCATTGTGAAAAATTCCTTCCTTAGATCTAGTCTGAACCTGCCCTCTTTTAGTTTGAAACCATTACCCCTGGTCCTATTGCAACAGGTCCTTTTTAAGCCTGTCCCCATCTTTCTTATAAGCCCCCTTTAAGTACTGGAAGGCTGCAGTAAGGTCTCCCCAGAGCCTTCTCTTTTGCAGGCTGAACAACCCCAACTCTCTCAGCCTGTCCTCACAGGAGAGGTGTTCCATTCCACTGGTCATTTGGTGGCCCTGCTCTGGACCCTCTCCAACAGGTCCATGTCTTTCCTGTGCTGAGGGCTCCAGAGCTGGATGCAGGACTCCAGGTGGGGTCTCACCAGAGTGGAGTAGAGGGGCAGAATCACCTCCCGTGACCTGCTGGCCACACTGCTTTGGATGCAGCCTGGGATACGGTTGGCCTTCTGGGCTGTAAGCACACATTGCCAGTTCATGTTCAATTTTCACCCGCCAGTACCCCCAAATGCTTCTCGATGGGAAATTTTGGAAGTGAAGGATAAAGCAACATTATTTGTCTGGAACACTTACATTATTAGTGAGAGCAGAATCTGGCCCAAGAAAGGAAATAAAGAAGGTAGAATTTTAGCTTCTCAGTACTATCTGAATAGGCATGTCAGAATATGAAGTGTCTGCCAGACATTAATAAGTATAAATTGCTTATCTAAACAAAGGCAATTATAAGAAAGCTTTTAAAGATTGCTGTGAAGATTTTTACATTTCAGAGGAAATCAGCTGATGTTATGACAGTAGAGTACATGAAGGTACTTGAGAAGTAGAATAACAGAACAACCAAGTAATTCTGAACAGGGATAGGGTATTTGGTTGTTCTAATAGTGTTTAAATTCACATTAAATCACCATTAATGTTTGATGAATGTTATATGTCAAACTGATATGAAATTCAGGAGAGATGGTGGGGTGGGAAAAATTCAAATGAACTGAGAAATGAGATTATGTCCTTTTCTGGAACGAGACATATTTAGAGTCAATCATGCTACCAAGATTTACGTCACCTGAACATCTGGCCCATCAAGTAAGGTAATTCATTTTCTTTCCTAGAAAGAGAGAATATATGCACAATGATTCTTTAGGAAATTTCTTAATTTCATTATAAATGAACATGTTAAAAGAAAAAATGTTTCCTTTACTCTTGATACCTGAGCATCATGACCTTGCTTTGATGAAGAGTTGAGTAAATGGGCATAATGATATGTGAATAACAGCATATTGAAAACAAAAACTGAGTGTGATGCGTCTTGGACTGATCAAGAATTGGACAGAACAACACCTGAAACTGCTGGAAGGTACACTGTGATAATTATTTTTTTGTATGTGATCTGGCTATTTAACCCCACCAGTAACAAAGACTGGGGAAAATGTTGTTACATAGAAGTCCAATGCCTTCAAGAAGCAGAGGGCCCAAGATAGAAAAATTATATGTTGGTGCTGAGCTGCTGCCCTGAACCAGACGTTGAGACCACCCTGAGTGAATGTTGTGTTCCCATGGCCGAACTATGCTGGTCACTGCAACAATAACTGAGCCAGGTCTCAGTTAATTGTGTGCGTGCACATGAGGGTAAGCTTTTCTTGACACTGCCTCTGTCTTATTTCGTCTGCTCAGTAAGTTGAACTTACCAGTGTCATGTTTTCAGTGTTCCCTTTCCCCCTGTGACAACTTCTTATAATAATGGGCACTTAGTAGGTGTCAATAGCAGAGAAGAGCTCAGGCTGTGAGGATGGATGGTTCCAATATACCTTTTCTTTGTTTTTTTTTTTTTAATTTCAGACTCTTTGCTGCTGGTCTGCTAGACTATTTGACCCTGATTTTTTCTTTTTTTTTAATTTTATATAAATCAAACCTTGAAAGTACTATTGTTAGGTTATGGACATAGCTCTGTATAACCAGTCAGAAAACTGTGTTTGCCATGTTTCCACTCCTGCTGAGTGCTAAAACCATCATAGAAAGTGATAAGCACCCTCAACTTCCAATGAATTTAGCAAAATCAAGTGCACTCAATATCTCTGAGGAGGTGCTCAGAGTCTTTAAATAAGAGAGCTCTCAAGAAAAAGTTTTACTGATAAAAGCATTATTTACTACTTATTTTTTTCATGACGCATCGTTGGCATAACCATATGCTAAACAAATGGTTGGTTTAATGGAATGTATATCAGTTCCAGTGTATGATGTTATGGTACCGGATATAATAGTTGTAATGGATACTAAAAGTAGTTTGCAGAAAGGTAGATCCTGTGCTTGGGAAATAGTGACATTTAGATTTATTATTGACTTTTTAAAAGGTAGAGAGTAATAAAGGCACACATGGCACATACCAGTAACTATGTTGGGTGCAGTGAAGATGGGTTGTCCTTTGGGAGCTTATTCCCATAAGGACATATTCCCAAAAAGATTCTGTGCTGTCCCATGGATATGTCATATGTGGAAGAAGCATATCCATTATGTTGCTTCTACCGTGATTGTTTTTTCCTCTTTTTGTAGGACTTTTTTCAGTACCTGAAAACCAAAAACATCTCAAGATTTTAAAATCATTAAACACTACACTAGTTAGAAAATAAAAGAAAAATTTGAGGGTTTGTATTTGTATTTCCCTTAGCTTTCTTGTCCTTTAAGGTACATTTTCAGTGAAATTTCAAAGTTTTTTTCATGACTTGAAGAATTACAAGCATCATTTTTAATGTGCAAACGGAGATTTTCCTGTGGGCTTTTCATTCTTGCCTCAAGATCTTCCAGAAAAACAATAGCTATCATGAGACTTATGTTTAAAATCTTACTGACCCATGTACCTTGACTTCCAAGGACATTTCCATAGCATACAGTAGAGTAGATAGGATAACTCTGAAGCTGGCAGGAACCATGTTAGTTCTGGAACCACAGATAATATAACTGATGACATTACATTTTTGTAGTTGTCTGGCTTCCTGTCAGAACACCTACGGATCCTGAGGCTAGAAATGATAGTGCACCGAACTGCACCTGCTCAAGTCTCTGTGCACAGTGAGATATGGGTAAACTTAGCCATGAATAAATTATCTACTAAACTATAAGCTATTACCATAGAACAGCTATCGGAGAAAAAAAAGTCACCTTCCTCCTAGCTTGGTGGGACCTATTATTTAAGCTTCCATTTCCTATATCTGAAAGTCTTTTAATCTTGAAGACCTGGAAGCATATCTTCAAATAGATTTTTGCCTCTTCTAACAATTGTTTTTTAAGAAGTCAGACGACTGCCTTTGGTGGAATGATTTCAGTTGCCTGGTGCACTGCCTCTTGAGTTTTGATGTACAAAAAAAATGATCAATTGACACTTCTTAAGAATTTTAAAAATACAAGCATATTCAGTTTTCTACTACTGGTCTTCCTGTTATTACAAGCTAGGTTAAGTAAGAAAGATTTTCACTGGTAAACTAAAACATTGCAAAGCTGCCCTTTTTTTTTTTTAATTTCAAATTGTTTGATTCTGTTACGGTTTAACAACATCAACTAAGTCTGGTATTATAATCTTATAGTGCTCCTGCTCAAGTAAGATTTTATCTCATTAATGTTTTTTATGCAAAACATAAAACTTAGAAATAACCACGACCTGAATGACGAGCCTTGAATTTATAAGGAAAGCCTCAGATAATAATGAATTTGTTTAAAGTAATGAGGTATTGAAAATAAGGAAATAGGATTTCTGATTATTTCCTTTTTAGCTTTGGAACCTCCAGATCACCAGGATTTATGGGGTTTGGGGGTTTTAGTTTGTTGCCTCTAACACATGGCTTGGAATACTGTCTATGCAGTGTTTGCAAAAAAGCCTCACAGGCTTGCTCTGACTGTAGTCTAGGTTGAAAGGTACTTTCATGAAAAGCAGTTAGCACAGGAGCCAGCAGAAACGAATAAATGTAAATGAGAGGCAGGCTTAACACTGCTACCTTGGGTTCAGTGCGTCATGAGCTATACTGCACAGCTTCCAGCTAATCCTGTGTATAGACAGATCAGGCTAAAATCTGCTTGCCAAACAGAATGCAAGTAATACTGAAATTTTTTTGTAAGTAAATGATGCAGTTAACATTATATTTGTATAATGCTTGTGCTTACAATGGGGAGGGAGGGAGCAAAAGTTAATGAAAATTTTAAATCTTGTGTTTGATTTGTAGGGGATACTGGTGTTAACACCTATATATAATACTGGGTTTCCATAATGGAAATAGAAATATGAATATTGCATCATAATAGCATATTTTGTTATTTGGGGACTTGAATTGTCTTTTGTTCATAACATTTTTAATACATCTGGATTTTGTGAGGCTAAAATATGCATTCAATGAATAAGTGGAAATTGCCATCATTTCAGTTTTGAATAGTCCCAATTTGCATACATTTTGTATGTATTTCCCACCAAAGTTACACTTACTAACTCAAAAAAAACCCCAGAATTAATTGATACTCTCAAAGGTTTAGCACCTGACTGTCTCTTCTGATGTACTTTCTCCAAATTGCAGCTTTCTGATAATGAGACATTTTAATGTTACTTTCCGTAGACGTGAAGATAAAGGTAATAGATTATCAAGGTTAAAGGCCTAAGAGTACTGAAAATGGCTATTTCTTAATGAAAAGGTGCCATGCTGCCTGAACACCCTGACACAGAAAAGTGAATGGCCATCTTCTGGAACTACCTTAGCATTGTGTAGGACTTTTGGTTTAGTTTGTTTTTTCCCAAGAAAGGGATATAACACAGAGTCTTCTGACAGATTTTAGAGAAGTTGGGGTTCCCAATGCATTTGTAGTGATCTTATAGTTTAAGGAGAGAAGGAAATTTCAATTATTTTGAAATTCAGGTCAAATGGATTCCTTTCAAAAGTCGATTAAAAATGATAAAACAGAGAAGAAAAAGTAAATATAGGTATATAGATATGATATATAACATGTAGATTGTCATATTTATACTTATGGGAAACCTTATATTGAATTACTTTAATGAACTTCAAAACATTAATACCCTTTCTGCTATAACTAATGCTACTTACCTATTATGTAAATAAAGTGAGGCAGATGATAGAATTTTTTTGTAATCATCGCCATCAGCAAAACCGGGCAGAACACATCCCAATTAGAATATTATAATATGCTTATTTCCCCAGCTTAATATAATTGATCATAAACTATAAAAAGAATGAAAGTCACAGAAAGGCCCGAGAGGAACAGACTAAAAAGGAGAGGCTTATGGGACATAAAGCCTGAGGAGGTTTGTACCTCCTTTTGATAACAGCAATGTTATAGAAGAATTTCAGGACCTTACCTAGTGCAAATTCACATGGAATCTTTCCCTTTTGGTCATGAATATTAACTTATTATTTTCTTCCTGAAGAGCTTAGGTGCAGGGGTCCATTCACATTTGAAAATTTCTTCATGACAGAGAATGTAGCAAAAGTAAGAAGAACTTCTACAGTGTTTTCAAGTTCCTCTTAAAGGTTGTTTTTTTGTTTTGTTATGTGGTAAACAACAACAATAAAAACACTGTTTAATTTAGATCTAGCTTTGAAATTATGAATATTTTATTTCATCCTTGAGTTAACTCTTCTGTACTTTAAGGTGGTTCTTACACAAATGACCCAGACAGTGATCTGCTTCCCTGCGCCTCTTAGACATCTGATAAAAACATGCATTAAATTGAATTACCTCATGAATATAAAGTGACAAGAAATGATTCTTTATAAAGACAGCCAAAGGGAACATAGTCATTTTGCCTCATCCAGATCTGATATGGAATACAAGAAAACAAAGCTGTCTCGTTTCTGCGTAGCCTTTAAAATGCTGAAATACAGAGAAATTGTATTCTCTATTTCTTGGTTGCACTGTCCTAGTTCTTCTCAGAGAAGAGATGGTACACAATGCTTTCACATTTCAGATTAAAACAAACACCAAAGGTGTAGATTTAGAATGTCCGTTACAGTTTTAGCTAACATGCCACAAAAATAAGTGTTTGACTTTCCCTGTACCTAAGAAAAATTTAGTTCAAAGTTGAAAAAAAGATTTAAGCAACTAAAGAGGACTTGCTTCCGCTGAAATTGTCTGGTTTTTCTTATAATTAGGATTTATATCCTTCGAGAATATTAAAATACATTTTATACTTTAGTTTATAATTACATTAGTTTGACACCAACACTAATTGCATTTATTTGATTTTATATGTGTATTTGTTGTAGTCACTTTTCTCATTTACTTCTTGTTTTCTTGTAAAATGGAAACACAGATTCCTGGCCTATAAGAAAAATTGTGTGGCTGTCTTCAGTGGCTTCTACTAAATATGACATCTTCTTCCAAGATTTCCCTACAAGTGAAAATAGAGTTTGTTGTTTTTCACCTTTAGCTACATCTTTCCTTTTTATAATCCTTAACTTAGGAAATACATAGGCACATGGTATATTGATATTGACCTGAAGTTAGCTTCATTAACAACTCTTTTCAACCTTCTGATGAGTCATAAGAAGAAGAAACATCTGCATATGTGTAAAACCTTTATACATTTCACAACCTAGTTGTAGTATATCTGATTCTAGTGTTCAAAGTCCAGGAGTATTTCAAATGTCTGTGTTCCTCCACATGTAGTGTTGGAGCTGACTTGGATCTGTATCTAACTTATTGTTTTCATTTACCCTATTTTATATAATATATTATTTTCTCTGGCATCATGTAGGCTCTGCAGGGAGACTCTTTGAACTTGAACAATTAATAATGGGACAAGGCTTTTTTTTTTTCTCTTGGACCTGTATTTAAACAGATCTGTAAGCAGTGCTGTAGTTAAAATCCTCTCACTGAAGCTCTTTGAATAGCCTATGTATTTACCCATTATTTTGAGGAGGCAAGAGAAGTAGTAATAATAATGCATGGTGTCTGGCTTGTCTCAGCCAGAGCGTACATTTCGTTTGTCTGCTACTGAAAAATGTGTTCCATCCAAGTTTACTTTGATATTTATTAGACAGTGTGAAAGAACACTTCCTTCTGAGCTACATTACATGATCAGAGAAGTTACATCTTTGCTGTATTTTTATGTCCCTGATTCCAGGCCATCATGCTTGCTTTTCTCCCACGGGGGGTAAATCCAACACAGACCATGAAGAGATAAGTTCTTACCAATAAATCTTCTGAGGATAATTGAAAAAGGAATAGAGATTCCTCTTGCACGGATTTTTGGGAAGCATAATTCTGAATCTGGATGTGTGACAGAATGTGTCACAAAGACTGAGAGTGAGAGACATGACAGAAGTAGTAGGGAAATCTAACGGCTTTGAGGTCATCATTGCTTTTAGTGTAGTAGATTCAGAGTTAGTATACAACGTGCAGCCAAGCTACCTTCAACAAAATTACCATGTGTTGATTTTCACCTTCTTTAAAAATTATTATTCAGTAATATTATGCATTTTAAATGTATTGATTATGAATATGATTTTGTGTCTTTTCAGGCTTATAGATGGGTGAACTTGTTCTTATGGGACTTTTTCAATAGCTATCACTATTTTCTCATGATCTTTGATTTTTACAAATCTGTTTATTATTCAGTGTTACTTGACAAATAGTTTATGTATACATTCAGCCATATATTCTTTTTTACTAGTTGAGTTAGGTAGCATTTTACTTTGATTTAATATGCGTTTTTGTATTCTTGCTGACCTATTTTTCCACACCTTAAACAAAAAGCCACCAAAAGAACTTTCCATAGTGCTCTTGACTTTGCGAAATTTTCTTTGCTACAAAAATTCCTATGAAGTAAAGATCAGCTATCTGCTGCTTTCTGGTTCTCCTTTTGCCTTCTGCTCATTGCATATCCCAGTCATGCATTATTTCTTAAACAGCTGGATTTCAGCAGGCCCAGTGATGGACTAAGTTAAGCCGAAATTTGAGTATACCAGTCACTGATTGAGACTCCTAATCTCACACTGAAATAATTTGCATTTTGACATATCTCTCCATGCACTTGTCTATGTTTAGGCTCATTTTTTCCTGCAGTTGTTCTTTTGATAGCTAGGTAATCAGCTTCCAGAAGATTATTCAGTCTCAGTAACAAAGACAACTAAAATAAATTCTGTTATCCTCCAAGATTTCACTAGTATCTCAGATTAAATGTTGATGCTAATGTCCCTCTCTTGACTCAAAAACTATTGTGAACTTGATCCTTAATTTTCTCACCTGCTGTCATCTGACTGAGGTCACTTCAGAAATACTTCTTAGGGTTTCTTTTAGAAACAAGGCAGTGCTGCAATCACATGGTCTGTCTTTCTCCAAGAAGTTTTCGATGTACTTATCAATTTGAGCCAAATTTACAGAGGATTAAAGGTCATGGAGATAATTAAAATCCAGCAAGTTTCATGAGATCAGCAATGACCAGTTTTGTGTGGCCAGCTGTTAAGTCTATCAGCACATGCACACTTGCTGGCTAGCAGGAGCACACACAGCCTGCACGCAGCCACAGCATATGCTGAGTAAGCTACTGGAGAGGAACTGAAAGATTTACAATGGTGTGAGAGGTAAAGACATAGAAAAGTGATTGAAAAGCAACTAAAAACATGAAGAATGTACAATATTACAGAACTACTGCACTGCAATGCATTGTGCTATGAAGTCATTCTATATGAGCATCCTTTATTTGTCAAATATAGATTCTGCTGATGTAAAATTAATATCCTGAGACAGAAAAGTAGCTGATTTATTACAGTAATTAGGGATTTTTTTTTATGATTTGACTTTATTTTTATTATTACTGTCTGAAAGTACTAGTAGTATAAAAGGAAATAGCTGCGGGGTTTTATCTTACCAGACCCCACTAAAAAATCTCTAAATTATTCACTGACTATGTCAGTGAAATCTTTACTATAAAAGGACTAGCTTTTTGTCTGTCAGATCTTTCTTCAGAACTGAAGTTGGTAAATTATGTGGCCCTTTTATTCTCACACAATCTATGTAAGCAGCTTCAGATTGTTGTTATTATTAACTGAAGACTAGATACAAACATATAGTGGGTTAGAAGTTGTTTGATGTGTTGACTTTGAAGATATCTTCCACTATCTGAAATTGATTATTCACAGGCTATGATAGACCCCCACCATTTCACATGGTCTCAGCTGCTCTCTGCATGATTGCAGCTTTACTAGGAAAGAACATTTGAAGCTCAGATATCATATCAATATACATATGCAAACTCAGGTATTTCCCTAAGGAGTTGATACCTCACAACTTTTGGTTTGAACAAAAGTTTATTTTCATTAATGTTCATGGAATAAAACACAAGAATTCTGCACACCACTTGAACTATTATAGCTGTAATAGGTCTAAAGATGTAATAGGAAAAAAAACAGGGTAATGCAATGTCTTTTATTGTTAATAAATTACACAGTTAATAAAATTAAAGAGAAAAAGCCTAAAGGCCTTGGACATGATATTGTTTTCTGTGTTTTCTCCAATTATATTCTAGCAAAAAATTTTTTTTTCCTTACTCCTGGTTTTGCTCTTGCTCTGTTTGCTTTGATGAAGTTCAATCTGTCAAAAAGAAACTGCAAAATTAGACAGATTAATTGTTTCCAATTTAGTTCTAATTTAATGTCTGTTATTTCATCCATGTTATAAGGTTTAATCTCTGTTAAAACTTGTATTATGGATCTCAGTTACATACATCAGCCTGAAAATTGCATCCCTCCTCCTAAGTGTCATCAAATTAATTATTTAACTTCCAAATAAATTTGCTTTCTACATAATTTTCCTCAAGGATTCTCCCTGGATCTTGGGATTTTTTTACTGAAATTCTTAATACCTTCCCAGAGCACCAACCAGTTTTAAACTCAGAGGTCCCGGATTCAGTGTGAAAATCTATGCTTACAACTAACCAAGCAGGCCTCAGCCTAGCTCAGGGTCATCCCAAAAAATACGAAAGCAAAAGAGAGGCTGTTTCTCAGCCTTGTTCAAATTACAATTATTTAAAATTTTTGAAAAATTTCATTGACCATTTAACGTTCTAGAAAAAAAGGCAACTGTGATCAAGGTGTTTTTCATTTCTAACCAGAGAAATATGAGGCTAACCTTCCTATTACTACTGTTGACCATCTACTTACTGCCACACATTGGGAATCTGATTTTGACTTTTCAGCCCATGTGAACCATATTCTGTTATCTTGTCTACTGTCTAGGCCAACACAAGGCACAGGCTGAGAACTCCTGATTTAAGCCATAGCAACATTTTTTGTGGTGTGACTCTGTTATGAAACTTCGCTGGGTATGGCAGACTCTATGTATCCATCACATTCGGCCTCTAAGGACCATCAGACAACTTACTGTAACAGAGAAAATGGCCTAGGAAACTTCCTAAAAGAGACATGATATTGCCTGCGTAAAAGGATAGTTTTTATTGGTAACCTTGTTGAATACAAGCCAAAATGATGCCATCCACAAGAATGTCTGAGACGGGGTCTTCATGGAGGGTTGTGTTTGAGGTCACATCTTGGACTTGGCCAGCTTAGTTAATGCAGATGAAGATCTTAAGCATCATTTGACTTTATTCTGACTTTTCAAATGAACTTGTTTCCCCTTTAATGCCATGCGTTATATCAAGCAATGCAGTTGAGATTGTGTCACTCACAGTTGAAAATAAGATTGTTTAGAGAAGTCAGAAGACAGGCAGCTAAACTGTAATTAGTCTGAAAATATCTGAGGACAGCTGCTGTGGTCTTAGAAGGAAGAGGTTAGCTCCATGGAGTTTATGATTTGCAACAAGTTGAAATGACTGGGTTTCATTCAGTTTCTTTATTTTACAAATGGCCAGCAGGTTGGCCAGGAAGCTGTTTTGGCAGCTGAAAGAAACAAACGCACATTAAAAACTTCTGGAAACTCCTTAAATTATTTATCCAGACCAAACATTTCGGTAGCTGACCATTTCTGAAGAAATAAACATGGCATAAACAGTGCTCAGAATCCTTGCTTGCAAAGTACACCATTGTAAATGTATTGAGAATCTGTGTGCGTACACTGAGAAAAAGAATTATGACTTCTGTTTGCTGTAGCAAATGTGTTCTGTTGGTCTCACACCTATGGCTGATGACTTCTAATTTAGAGAGATGGTGGAAAATTTTTGCTTTAGATTATATCGGTTTTTGGATTGAGCCCATTCTCGGCATGCCGAGATGCTCGTCCCACAAGTAAATAAAGTTTATACAGAATTACTTTAGATATAAATTCATAGATACTAGTTTATTGTGTGAAGAACATACTGTAAAGTCTAAGTATAAAGATAAACATGCAATTTGGTTGAAAAATTAAAGTGAGAGGAGTGGGTCTTTTATATGCCAATCTTTTCAAGAAACACCCAAAGCAAAGACCTGAGTGCAGTTTGTAACAGCCATAATCTTTCTGATGTACAATTATGATAACAGTAACCCTTTTTTTTTGTCAATACTAATGATCGTTAACTTCACCATGGGATATTCAACTTACCTGTTTCAAGCTTCAATTTCAAGCAGAAATATCAGTGTCTTTGTGAGGCATTGCACTGGCATTAAGGAAAATACCGTTTTGGTCATAAAGCCATGTTTTTCTATATTTGTAAAGTGTATGGCAAAGGTGTGTTCTTTATCAGCGGTCACAGAAGTCAAGTTCAGAGGGTACAAGGCTTTGTGAGTCTTACTTAACTGTTCCTTACAAAAGCTATCCCTTCAGTTTTTGAGAAGGTTAATACCCCCAATGTGACATCTTTTGGTTGTGTAAACAATAAAGTATTATTAATGTGCAACCATAGAAAAATTTGGGTTGAAAGAGACCTTTAAAGGTTCTTTCCCCTGGTCAGTTAGATCATGGAACCAGAGAATCACAGAATCATAGAATCTTTGGGTTGGAAGGTACCTTTAAAGGTCATCTAGTCCACCCCCCCAGCAACGAGCTGGGACATCTTCAGCTAGATCAGGTTGCTCAGAGCCCCGTCCAACCTGACCTGGAATGTTTCCAGGGATGGGGCATCTGCCACTTCTCTGGGCAACCTGTTTCAATATTTCACCACACTCATCATAAAAAATTTCTTTCTTAGATCTAGTCTGAATCTACACTCTTTTAGTTTAAAACCATTATCCCTTGTCCTACCGCAACAGGCCCTGCTAAAAAGTCTGTCCCCATGTTTCTTATAGCCCCCTTTAAATATTGGAAGGCTGCAATAAGGTCTCCTTGGAGGTTTCTCTTCCCCAGGCTGAACAACCCCAACTCACTCAGCCATTTTTCATAGGATGTTCCCTTATGAAAATTTTTGGTTTACAAAAAATGCAAGTAGATGAAAAAAATAATTGATTGAAATGCATTCAAGAAACATACTACAAGTCAATATTTAGACTGCTTGATTTCACTTTATTTTTGGACTTCCCTTTTCAAAGTTTAGCTAAATCTAGCGGAATGAACTGAAAAAAATAAATAAGGTTGCCTAGAGACTACCAGGTGCAAATGGGTTTGATCATATGTTAATTTATTGAGAGCCAAGGGCACAACTCCAAACTGCAAAACCAGATGCTCGGCTCTTTCCTCTATGTGAGAGAGAAGGAAAAGAGAAAGATATAAAAGACATGAACCACAGGAGGATTCTGTGTTTTTATGATGTGGAGTTAAAAGCAAACATAAAATATAAGAAACTGGAGATGGTTGCAAATTTATAGAGGACAGTGTTCCTTTAAAAAAAATTCCCTAGTTTATCCATACGGTTTATCTACAATAGAGGCTCCTGAACCTTTTCTTATGATTATTTTTATTTTTCTCCCTATGCACTACAATTCCAGCAAGTAAGATCCCCTCCAGCAAAATTCCTTTCTGTTCTCATCCTTCCCCTTTTCTTGATCTCTGGTGGCTCTTGAATCTATTATGGCACTCTGTATGAAACAAGCTTATGTCAATTCACACGCTTTCATCTTCTTTTTTAATTAAATTCACTTGTTTTGTTAGTGGCAGCATAAAAATATCTGTCGCAGTTTATTAAAATCCTGCATTATGAATATTTATTTTAGATATCAAACTTTCAATATAGTTCAACAGATAAACTGCCTCCCAGTAAAATGTGGGAGTGGGAGGGAAGGAGAAGGAGGAAAAATAAAAAGAAGAAAGACTTATTTTACAGAAGAGATACAGACCTTTTAGACCTGTAATCTTGTATAAATTTAAAGCGTAATATTAAATGTAGTGCAGACTACAGCTGGATGTTGGGAAGGGGAGTTAATTAGTGAATCTCTTAAATATAATTCAAACTGGGTGTGGATAAACATTCCAGAAATGATATATTTACCTTTAATAATAGCATTGATTAGTTTAACTTATTTTAACAATACCTTGAAATAATTTTTTTCTTTTTTTTATGGTGTTCATGACATCATCTCTGTTATTTTGGCTTCTGGGCTATAGCAAAAGTGCAGTTCACCTGTTTCCAAGTATGGCTTTCAAACGGTATCATAAAGATATTTAAATTACTTGAAAATCTGTTTTTCTGTTGAAGATCTACCTGCTTTCATCCAGTCAAGGATCTTGGCCTGCTTTTCACAAATAGCTGTGTCCAGTTGTTATTTAAAATTCATTATGGCCAAAATTAACCTCTTCATCTTCTCTTTCAAAACGTTTCACTGCTTCGTTTTCCATCTTAGGCAGCAACATCACTGTTCTCCAAAATACCTCACTGATGTCAGGCTGAAACTGTCTCATTCTGTCTCTAGGGTGACACTCTCACTAGGTTTCTCTCAAACCTTGTCAGTCCAACTGTGCACTCAGTCAAAACATTTCTGCAAGCTTTTATTATTGCCTGCATTAACTACGACAACATCTGTTCTCTAGCCTTGTTTATAGAAGCCTTGCTCCTCTGAAGTCATTGCAGGATATTGCTGGTAGAATCATCCTGAACTCATTTACTGGGCATTATATTGACCCTACTTATTCTTCTTCAGCATTTTTAATCTTTACTTCTTTTCTGTGTTCCCTTTATGTCTTTCCAGTAATTAAGTCCAACCATCACTGTAAAATCTAATCAGACATAAATGTGACTTTCTTCATTTCTCCCTTCAAGTCACTTTTGCTAAGGTTATGATCAAATCAGGAAACCATTCGAGTACCCTTTCCACTGTAGTGAATAAGTGTTAACATATATCTAAGTCTTTTTCTCAACTTTCCTTTTCCTGTTCCCAAAATGACATTGAAAAAACCAAACACAATAAAGTACTGCCCCTGGACTATATTGCACTCTGGTTTGGTTTTTTTGTTTTGTTCTTGTTCATGAAAACATTACAACTTCAGTAGAGGATCATCAGTGTAGCGAGAGCTTTAGTTCTTGAAGGAGATGTGATGAAATTATTGTGTGGAGGTATATTGGGATGGGATCACAAGTCAGTCAAAACTTTGAGTTTGCCCAGACATTTTCTGTGTAGACAGTTCTCCAAAAGCTTAAAGTTTAAAAAAATGTAAATTAAAAACTTTTCCAGAACTTTTAAACAAAGAAAGCTGCAAGTGATTTGTCAGATGGAACAGAAATTATAAGAATTCATAAAATATTCTCCCACTGCAGCTTGCAGGCAGATTCCTATGTCCAAGTTTGTTTTTTGTATCAGGTCAGTGGCTTTGAGTTGGAGCAAACTCTACTAGGTCCCATTTGGCCTCTGCAGAGTTTCTCTCTCTGTCATCTCTGTGGCCTGCCCCAGAGATGGGAGTCAGTATTACCACTGATATGCAAGATATGAAGTGACAGGTGCCCTGAGACTGTTCGTTCCCTGATGCCTTTCCCAGAGCTACTGGTGTGGATTCCTTTGCGGTGACTCATGCTTGGCTGCTCCCAGAGAAGGGGCAATCCCTCCCTTCTGCAGGAGTGCTCTATTCGGCACAGACATCTTTTCAAAGGAATGCGGAGATAAGGTACACAAACATCATCACATGCAAACTGAGAATGAGATACCATCCATTGAACTTTCAGTTAAGTGTCTTGGACTTTTTGGAGAAAGAAAACTGATTTGGGGACATAAAATCGAATCAGTTTACTGATAACTAGAGTGAGGTTCTATCAAAGCCATATTTATGATTTTTTTATTTAAAAGACCTTAATTTTTAATATTCTACAAGTTCAGCAACTATGCAAGCAAGAATCATGGCTCCGTGTATAATCAATGAAGCCTGATTCAACACACCCTGATGTAATTAATCTCCTATTTCAGGCAACAATGTCTGGAGGTGCCTCTCTCTTTTCCCTCATTAGAGAAAGACGACAGTTTAGGAACCTAACTTTTGGAATGCCATCCTTGTCGCTTAGGGTTGGTCATATTGTTCAGTTTAAGCTTCTTCAGAAGACTGAGTGTTTTGAACTGAAGTTTTAAAAATGGGGAATTTCAAGACTTTGTTTAAAAATCAGTTTAGTTTTATTTTTAAATCATAGAATCATAGAATAGTTTGGGTTGGAAAGGACATTCAAAGGTCATCTAATCCAACCCCCCATGATCAAATGATCAAATATAACAAAATAAGGAAACAAACCAGCACAACTTGTGACATTTTAAGATTAAAAAAATATTTCTGCCAAAAGAAATGTCTGGTTAAATGTGGAAATATTTTCCATAAGTCGAATTTGCTGGAACACAGAAATCCTTTACTTGCCAAGGTTCAAAGGCAAAAAATAAATGTTGAGTATTCCTACAAACACAGCATCTTCCACCAACTACCTGCGTTCAGCAACAACAGAAGATGGCGTGGTAGAATAATTCTAAGCATGACTGGGAGAATACCTACAGTGTTGAAGGGCAACACGTTTGGATCTGTATTTGGAATATATATATATATCTGTAGTTATACAGTACAATGGGTCACAATCAGAAAGAGGATGTTTTTAACACAGTTGGAGATGAAAAAGGGAAGTTGGTTAAATTGAAATATTTTCTTACAAATCAGTAACATTATCCACATGAAACACAATAATGATGATGTGGTCTGGGTGTGCTTGGAGATAACAAATTCCTAGCTGCAAGATCCTTAGTAAGGTGATTTGTAACACCTTTGGTGAACTAGAAAAACTATTCCAATTGACAGATTTGCCATATATTTGCAATTGCAGTATGACTAAACCATGTTTTTTTTCTTAATTTTTAACCTACTACTGTAGTTTGAATTTCAAGAAAAAGATGATCATAGTCAATTAATATGGTTGTGCATTATGTAAGACCAGTGCTATTTTGTTTTTCATATAATACTCTTTTGTTCTCCATTTTCCTCACCTCCTAACAATGTATTTTCAAGACACTTTGCCCAATTTAGAAATTTTTTGCAGAAATAAGAGAGAAGAGAGCAAGATATCTAATATTACAAAGTTAAATAAAATTATGAAGAATTAATTAGCTTCACTGACTACAAGAAAGCTGGTTTAGACGGACATCATCTGTGAGGAACTTAATCAGAAGAAATAGGCATTACTTAACTTCAGTAGGCTTCATCTTGGGAGGTTCATATTATACTTGAATTCTAAATTTTCTGGACTGATACTTAACTTCTTTTGTCTTCTGCTATATGTTGCTATTTTAGGTCTCCTTTCTGTTGGCATACCTTTTCTTGCAGCGAATAGCAAATATTCACGTCTTTCATGTGGTGTCTGCCCTTACAAATACAGGCAACCTTTGCTACGCTGTAAATCTAAAAAACAGCCATGCCTAAGAAGGCAAAAATGTACATAATGGAGTTCTGTGAACCAAACCTTGAAATCTTTTTCCCACCATATTTAATTAAAATTGTAATAAAAGAATGGGAAGGCTTTGGGAATCAGTAAAGGAATATGAATGTTTTCCTTTCTAGGTCAGTAATTCAGGTCTATCAAACTTGATGGAGATCTATAATTCCATCAAGCTCTTTGCTGTAAGCAAAAAGTTGCTTTGTCAACAGTCTGATTCAAGTTAATAGTAGGCAAATGTCCACATGGCAAACTTGTTACAGAGAATTTGAACTACTCGGCAGTCATATTGGCAAAGTTTTTATCAGAGTAGGCCTAAAGAATAGGTTCAAATGTAAGCGTACCACATTTCCTTCTTTTGGCTAGCCTGTTTAGCCTAATACCCAATTAAGTTTAGTGCCCATGTAATAGCATTTTCTATCTTAGTGGGAGATTTCAGGCTCCAGTTCTGTCAAAGCACATATGCAAGCAGTAAATTAACAGATATACTGAGCAAAATTAGGATTGGCTTTATCCTTCCAGTCAATTAGTAATTATGCACTCCTAGGTAGTCCGATGGGTTTTAAAGTTACACTAAAGTGGTGCTGTTTCAGTCAACACAGTGAACTGTCCTTGTTTGTACTTTCTAGTCAGGCTTGAGTTTATTGTCAAGGGTAACAACTGTGTGGACAGTACTACAGGGAAGATCTATGGAACTGATCAGACAGAATATTGTGGCAAAGTTTTTTTCTCTCAGATAATGTTAATTCACTATAATAAAAATTATTTGCAGGCACGTCACTGTCATTGACCTAATATTTGGGAAATTCTGGTCAAAAAAGGCTGCTCCATTGGTTGGATGAACAGGAAAATGATACTGATTATCAGGTCAGAATTATCAGGTCTGATTATCAGAGTCAGAAACTGGCAGGTCTTACCTCCCAAGTAAGTCCCCTAAGACTGAGCTGGAAAGGCAGCCTCTTTGAGCTTTATTTTTCCCCATAACCAATAAGGTGGCTGAAACCTTACTGTTTTTCACTAAGAAACTAATGGTTTTCCCCAGATTTGAGGAAATTTAGGTTCTACTTTAGTATAATTCGGTGGCCTGGAAAATACCTTCTCTGCCCATGCTTTGATTGTTTTGAGGTAAGACATTACATGTCCCACATCTTGTTGGTATCATTGAATTTGATTGTTGGGAAACAAAGCTACATGTCAAAACTTTGCAATGCTTTTCAAACTGCGTTGCTGGTTCTGGCAATCCTAAATGATTTCTGTGTTCAATAGAAGCAACAGTCTTCTTGCCACAGTGCTAAACTTATCCAAATCCAATCTTATTTATTCCTGCATGTGCAGATGACTGAGTTGAAGTATTGGGAGGGGCAACACAAGACAGACATTCTAATTTCCATATAGGAGGAAAAGCAGAGATACACTTCTGTGCTCTTTTAATTCATAGGAAAAGACCTTTTTTCACCTCACTGAAATAATGTAGCACAAGACGCTAACTCAGGCATGTAGAAAGGACTCAGCTTCTTAGAGGTGTGCTGGAGTTAACAGTATGTACTGAAATACCATCAGTTATAATTTTAACATGGGGCAGTGGTATGATAGTACTGATTATTTCCCCCTCCTGCCTTATTTTTGCCACTTATTTAAGGATCATATCTGTGACAAAGGAGAGAAAAATCCCTCCTTTTTGTAGAAGCTGAGCCAAAGAAACAATGGGTTTAGGTACATGCTGTGAGAAATACTGAAGCCTTTACCATAATTGAATCCCAAGTGACCTCTTTAAAATAAGGAAGGGAAAAATAAGTCAATCATCCAGTCTGTAGGAAGAAGAAGGAAGAAAAGGAGCATAAGAGAAGCCCTTAATATGTTTGTTTCATTCATGTAGCCATGGCCACAGCTTTTTGTCATGATTAATGCATGCCACTGATGCATCACGTTTAACATTTGTTTTTATTTAAAGAAACTATGTAGGAAGTATTAAAAGCCTCTCAATTCAGGTTTTCAGTTAAAAAAAGAGAAGAAAGTGAAAGTTAAAAGCAAAGTAGTCACTGATGACATAAAAATGAGGGCAATACTCTGATACATTACAGAAGGGAGATTACAGGCAAGAGCTCCAGAGCACTAGAAAAAAACACTGCTAAGGTACCTGCATTGTGGGGTTTTTATAAATACTAGTGATTAGGTAGAGAGAACATTCATGTTAATGTTTTCTTCCAGTTTAAAGGAAATTGAGGAAAGCAGTCTTGAATTGTCTTAGAGATGCTTTCGATGAAGGAGAGTGTTGTTTTATGTTTGCTTTTTTTTTCAGGGAGGGAATAATGGAAAGAATCAAAATACTACCCTCTGAAAAAAGTGACATAGTGATATTATCTCCTCAAAGGGTTGAAGGGCTAAAATCAAAACAGCAGCACTATAGAAAAAAAACGTAATAAAATTGTGAAACGGTGGTCAAAGCAGTCAAAAGAAAGTGTATGAAAGATATTGTTAGATGGCTTTTCTTGCTCCTGCCTCTTCATCCCTGCCAAGTAATGCTATATGATATTTCAGAAGTGTTAAATAACTAAACTCTTGAATAAAGCAATGAGACATTTTTCTTTTATGTACAAGAAGTGCAGAGTTAGGTGAAAGTATACTGTACTTGTGGCATTTAGGAATTTTAAAATATGCTTGCAGAGGCAAAGCAGCAAGAAGGAAAGCTTCCAGAGTTTTGCTTATCCATTGTCTCATGTGTGTGGCAGCTGATTGCAAAATCTTGATTTAGTTGTCTTTTGCATCCTCTTTGCAATGATATAGTAGCATTCAGAAATGTGGACTAAGAGAGAGGAGTTGGGATTTTCAACTATTTTTAGAAATTGTAACAAAAATGCTAAAGGAAAGAGTTTATGAGATAGGGTAGAAAAGTATTTCTACCTCTCTCTCAGGGTCCTGTCAGTGGTCAGCACTGAATGTTACTGGGAATTTTGTATCTTCATGTGAGCCTTTTGAAGGAGGTGAGGGGAAGGGTACTCTTAAAGGGAGTAGTGGCTGAAGCAAAGAATTTACCCCATCATCATCAGTTTCATTTCTAAAGAGGTATATTCATTAATGCTAGTTTAATTCATGCAGTTTGAATCACTTTAAGGGAGGTAATGATTCCTTAAAATGGGGTAAATATATACCAGTTAAAGAGAGCATAAATGGATAAGAACTTCTAGATAGATCATTGTTAAAAGGTAAAATTACTCACCTACGACAATTTTAAACCACAGAATTCCTGGTCTTTCTTGCAAAATTAATGTCAAAAGATATTAAATATTTTCCAAATATTGCACATGATCTTACACATTCTGAGATGCTGACATGCAAATGTTAAATGCTGTGTTTCAACAACTTTTTAGGAAGTCATACAGTATATTGGTTAATATATAGGCTATTGGTAGTATCCTCCATCATTAGTAATTTTTTTCTGAAATTGGAATAAACACATTTGTGTCCTTCGGGCATACAAATTCATATTAAAATTATTGTAACATATGAGGCCTCTGGATGTAAGCTGTGTTTCGTGCTGTTGCCCTTATTGAAGTGACTGTCACTGTAAAGGCATTGCAAGGAACATGACCAGAAGGGGTTAATAATAATGAGGAAATATATTGAAACTTGGTTCATTATAGTGAAAGCAGCTAAAGACATTTCTGTGAGATCTTCAAGGAATATTTGTGGTAAAAAGTAATGTCTTACGCTTGTGTAAAGACACATAGAAAACCATCTGATGGTATGAAAAAGAGTAAAAAAAATCAAAGCTTCAAGGAAAAAACATTTGAAGTAAAAAAAGCCAAAGACAAAAAGACAAAAAAAGGTGGGGGAAAAAATACAGAGAAAACTAGGAAAGTAAGAGAATTAAATTTCTGGAGAATCCAAGAGGCTAGTTACAATGCAAAGCAAATTAGCCCAAGTGAGGTTCAAGTCAGAGAAGAAAATTAACAGGAATAGGGTTAAAAAAGGAAGACGATTCCTTTCAGGTAATTTCAACACGAAAACAACAGATTCATGCTTAAAATTAGGGGTACCCAGTGGTGCTTAAAATAACAACAATAAAATGGATTCAAAGGAAAATCTGTGGCCTTATGAAAAACATATATTCCACAAAACTATGTGCAAAACTAAGCTCCAGGCACAGCTATGGGGAAAAGATCCTAATTTGCACAGATTTTCTTTGTGCAGATCTGATGTCGTACAAAGATACTGTTTGACTGGGATGTCACAAAGAAAGAAGATCACCAGAGTAATTCCCAGTTTTGAAAGTTACAAACCCCTGGATGAAATGAGAGATGATTCAGTCGACTTCTTTAAAATACAAATTACTCCTAGTGATGGAGATTTGGTGAGAGGGGGAGGAGACTTCTCCACTTTTGCCTAGGGAAACAATTCTTTAATCAATTAAAAAGCACGTTGGCTATCACCGACATTGGCAAATAGTGATGACTAAGTCATCCTAACTACAAATCCAATTCTCAAGCAAGGCTTTGATTGTGATATGACTAAATACGGCCCTTTGGTCCTGGTGTTGTGGAGTTTTTTTAATAAATAAAAAAAAAATCAATTTGGAAAACTAGCAAGTTGGAAAACTGGATGCTCTATTAAGACAGCCAAAGTGAGGTTTTCTGTTAAGAGATTAAACAGAATGACATATCTGAAGGAGTAGTAAAGCATTCAGTAATTGCTTCTGTATTACTTTATCCTAGATTGTTTGCCTTTTTATTTTCTAAGTGGTCAAGTTCTTTGCTCTGCTCTTCCTTTCATTTATTCTTCCTCTACTCCTTGTTTCCTTTCTGCTTTATTTTTCTCCCATTTTTGGTTTGTTTTTTTTTTGTTTTCCCCTACATTTCCTACAGAAGACTCCATCTCCATGCATATTGTGCTCCTCTATGCAATCTCTTCCATGACCTACCTAGCTGTAGGCTACTTGACCTCACAGGATGTAGCACTTTATTTTTTATTTATTTATTACTGAGCTCACAAGTGAAAGACTGATGTATTACTCTAGTCCATTGCTCAGAAAGAAAGTGTTAACCCTTGTTATACCTCAAATGAAAAGTCTGCACTAAACCCAAACCATTTTCTCTCAAAGCAGTTACAGAGTGGGATAGCACTGGCTATTCCTAATTCAGTACTCGCCCTGAGCCTTTCTTGAGAACAGATACTTTGAATTAGATTGTGGCTAGCAGTTTTTAAGTTGAAACCAATGCAAGCTTTCTCTGACAGTGAGAAATAAGGTTGCTTCTACTTAGGTCCATGCTGTCTTGTGCTGTGAAACCTTCTGGCTTTTCTGCAGCTGAATGTGAGATAGCCCCTCTTGTAAATTACTCTTTGTGCACAAAGAAGGAGAAACAGAAGAAATAACATATTCTCTGTGTTAAGCGGTAGAGCTACTTTTTCTTCTGATGCCCTGTGATTGAAGTCGCATTCCAAATACCTGCAGGAGGGGAGAGGGATTTGAGGACTCATGCAGCACTCTCCTTGGCTTTGCCTTAGCCACTGCCATGAACTTCTTGCTCTTTGTGAGCAGGCAGCCCTTGAAGAGCGAATCTCAACACCACACTAGGGAGTTCACGTCCTCGCTGTGCACCTGATAGCTTATCTACATGCTGACTCTGCTGCCAATGAGCTTTATGCTATCACAGAAGTGAGGTTTGCCCCTGGCTCTTTCTTATTCCTTTGAGGACAGAAAATGCATGAGCTTGTGTCCCTGAGCAGTAATGATTTTCAAATACTTCTCTTCAGCCTACATACATGAAGTTAAAAATCCTGTATAACTATTTGTAAGTACCTGGAGACTTACAAGTCTATACTAGTTATTAAAATCAAATGCATAATTACTATTCTTGTGGAAGATTCACAGAGTAGGAGTCATTTAAAATGGGCACAAAAACCAATTGCATACATTGAGGGGATAAGATTCAGATCAAATTTAACAGGATAGAGGCACTCAGTGGCAGCTTTTGATACATACAATAATTGAGGATTAAGATAAAAGTTATGGTCTCCCATTATCTATAATTGGTCATTTACAGTTTTTCAAAAAAATGAAGGCACTTCTTCAACTGCCGCAGTTGTGACAAGCATAAAATAACATGTCAATGTCACTGCAATGTCCCTGAAATTAACCCTTCTTTCACTCTGAATTCCTGCTTTTCTGATTTGTGCACAAACAGCTCCCTCCATCATTCCAACAAATTGCTTTAAGAACCTTAAGTGGTCTTTATCTGTGTGGAGAGAGAACATTAAAAAGCCACAGTCATGTTGCTAATGTTTAAAAAATAATTCTTTGGTTACCTTGTACTTTAACTACAAATGAGTGTTTGCCCTAGTTCTTGGCTTTGAAAAACCTTGGATTTAAGGTTTGGATAAAGAAGAGAAGCTGCAGGTCAGAAACATCTTCAACCTGAACTCATCCATTTTGGCTGATGGAAGTGGGATTTCCGAAGTGAAGTTTCAATGGAAATTGTTCAGAAAAGGCTTCTCACAGATACGTAGAAACAATCTTTATCAGATCCTTCCTTCCTTCCATCTTCCCTACTCCACTACCTCCTTTCCTAAGTTTCTTCCTTCCTTTTTTTAATAATCTGAAAAAAATAAAATGCACTACTGAGTAAAAGTAGACCTTGGATGGACCTAAGTGCATCTGAAGTTTCATTTCGCTTAACTTTATTTGCACATAGGTGTCCTCATGTGTTTATGGGAGGGACAGACTTGTAATCTCGCTCACTCAACTAACTTGTAAACTGCCTTATTTTCCATTCCAGGGGGGATTTTTTTTAATTTTTTTAACACTGGGCTTTAGATTGTTTAAAATGGTAAGCTGGAACCAAGGTGGAGAGACATGTTTGTCACATCTTCCAAAAGAATGGGAAAATAGAAATCTGCTGTTCATGTGTTACACAGATAATATCAGAAGATTGTCAGTAAGATGTTGTAGTTAATACTACATGCAGTTAATAGATAGTTCCTTCTCTCTTGAAGCATTTATTAACCATTACAAGTCACTTCAAAAATAAGTATCGTATAAGATATTATAGTTGTGCAATATTGCAGGACAAAAAATTTTTCTTGAATCTCTTCAGGTTCTATTATTAAAAGTAAATATGAGAATCAAGGATAGATCTGTAAGCTACTGTGGGAAAAAAGAGAGAGAAAAATAAAAGTGTTATACAGAGTTCAGGGAAGGGAATGTTAATGAGGTGTTTTGATGTTTTGGAGCTACAGACTTTCAACTATACTCATTCAGTCTCCCTTTCTTCCTTCCCCTGGTGGCTTCTGGTATTGCTCAACATAGGGATACCCATCTGGCTCTGCACTCTTCTCTGTGGTACAATTAATGTTGCTTTTGCATGCACACCTTCTTTTCCTCAAAATCACTAGGGAGAAAGAATGCTAGAGCTATTCTTTCTATGACATTTAATACAATAGTCCTCATCACAGAATTTATTTTGCAAGCAATTATTTTCACTATACATCATTAGGTTCCAATTAGCTCCAATGCCCACTTTGCAAAATGTTATGTTGCCTTTCATTGTGGCAAACTTAAATTAATCTCAAGAAGAATGCTGTTGAAATAGGCCCTGATGCAGTGTGAAATACTTAAACAGTAAGACTATCTGATCTCATTTCATTTCAAGACCTTTTCTTCTTCTCTGTGTGTTTGTGCAAGTGATGAGGTGATTCTGCCCCTCTACTCTGCTCTGGTAAGACCCCACCTGGAGTCCTGCGTCCAGCTCTGGAGCCCTCAGCACAGGAAGGACATGGACCTGTTGGAGTGGGTCCAGAGCAGGGCCACCAAAATGATCAGAGGGATGGAACAGCTCTGCTCTGAGGACAGGCTGAGAGGGTTGGGGTTGTTCAGCCTGGGGAAGAGAAGGCTGCAGGGACACCTTATTGCAGCCTGCCAGTATTTGAAGGGGGCCTATAGGAAAGATGGGGACAGACGTTTTAGCAGGGCCTGTTGCGATAGGACAACGGGTAATGGTTTTAAACTAAAAGAGGGTGGATTTAGACTAGATCTAAGGAAGAATTTTTCATGATGAGGGTGGTGAAACACTGGCACTGGTTGCCCAGAGAGGTGGTAGATGCCCCATCCCTGGAAACCTTCAGGGTCAGGTTGGACGGGGCTCTGAGCAACCTGATCTAGTTGAAGACGTCCCAGCTCATTGCAGGAGGGATTGGACTAGATGACCTTTAAAGGTTCCTTCCAACCCAAGTTATTCTATGATTCTATGATTCTATGTAACAGTTCATGAGACTGTTGTAGATTTGAGCACAAGAGCAGCAAAACAGGCCTCTAAGATCCATGAACAGAAGCAGTACTGCAATGCAATATTGGGCAGTGGGATATTTATTTTTGTTCAACCTACTACTGGTACACGTGTATTAAAAATCTGTCTCTACATGAAATCACCACTGTGATGCATAGGCTTTGCAGAGAAAGAGGAACAGTAAAACTCCCCCCTCTCCCTTTTCACTTTCCTTGTTCTATTCCAGTTATGATAAGACCAAAGCTAACAATCTGGGGTAAAGGAGGAGAGAAAAGTTGCATGTTTTCTTCCTCAGGTGTGTTCTCAGGGCACCTCTCTCCTTTACAAGTCTGAGCAGGAAATGGCACTGACACAGCAGGGCATCATCTGCTAATCTGGCGCACCAGATGATGCAGATTACTCCCTCCTCCAGCATAAACTGAAACTCCTGCGCTACCCTTCTAGTGCTTCTTACAGTTTTCCTTGTGATTTCAAAATCCAGGTTCTGCCTCCTATTACTTTGCTGTTTATCAATTAGCAATTCTCTTTTATCGTGGGAATATTGAATCATTACTTTTTCTTCTGTTTGTTTGCACAGCTGGGTAATCACCATAGCAACTGATGTATGCCAGGTGTCTGCTCAGAAAGAACTCTATCCTCCCAGTCTCTCTCACTAAATTCATTACATTAATTGCCGAGAAGATATTAAATCAAACCTGCGACTGAATAAAAGATGAAAAAACTCCTTATTACAAATATTGTAAGCAATTTCTAGATAATATACAATACATATCAAATGTATAAATCACATAAGTGCTTGAGTTGTAAATTAATATGCAAAATAATAAAAGTGCAAAATTTTAACTGAGAAGAAGACAAACTTGCACTTGGAAAAAGTCCTACTAGTCTTATTTGCCTAAGAGCTCTTTCTCACTGCAGTGAAACATCTCTGCACATTTTTATTTCCCTTTTAATTCTTCTAAAGTAACATTAAGGTTGCACAGTTAAGAACTCAAATATCAGGCACATAACATAACAATTTTTTAAAACCAAATTAACCTTGTCTTTTTGCATGTAAATTATGTACTTGTATAAACAGTGAACTTTAACAATATATTTATATATTTTTATGATTTTTAGTCCAAACTTGGGATATGCACAGCATTAAGTTTTGCTTTATACTTCTATATGTACAAATTAATTCTAGATATGGCATTAAAATTCTGATGGATTTAAATCATACTTGATTTTAGCCAGCACTTTTCATACTTTTATTAGAATTTTTGTTTTTCTCATATTCTTTATCTGTTCTCTCTTTATTAGTATAGCAGTAATTTTCTTTTCAGCTAACAACAATTTCCCATAAATGTAATTCAAACAATTCAACAACAGCTCATGATTTATAAGGGATTTTTTGCACTTTTTTATTGGCCAATATTAAGCCCTTGAGAAAGTTCCTTGTGCTAACATGTTTTTGTTTTTTTCCCCTCAAACATGATATTCTGTTGTTTGAGACAATAATCACAAAAATTTTATGAAAATACAAGATTGTATGGTGCAGATAATATTCCACATACCAAGTTAACATCAGTTGTTTCTGCATGTCAGAGTATAGCTTTGCATCTTTAGCATTCTCTGTTAAAAGTGTTCCACTGTGGACCTAAATTTTCTGAAGATATATTCTTGATACCTAAAGAAAAGCCATTTATCGCATAAAACAATTTTTCATTGAAAATTTCAACAAATGAGCATGCTAAGCACATTGTTACATTCTTACATCTATATTAAACAGCTCTGAAGAATGATTTTATAATGGAGTGAAATTTTGGTGTGTTTTCTGAAAGCCGTCATCATCAACTAATTGTCAAGTCACAGATATTTCAATTCAGGTGAACATCGTGGAAGCAGTCAAATGTTATAAATTCAGGCTCATATTGAAAAGCATCATGGTGTGTTAAATATAGCAGATCTCATACAAGTTCCATATATGAACAAAGCGTATTTCTACTTCAAGATACAGGAAAGCAGAAAGAACAGCAGTGATTACATTGGAAAACGAGCCTGATAGTGATTCAGCATTTTCAGAATAACATAAAAATAACATTTTTGTCCCTTTATGACAGATAGAGAACATACTTTCTTTTCCTTACAATCTAGTATTCAAGAATGTCTCTCATACCACTGACAATATCTTAACATTTGAAATTATTCCTATAATAATCCACTGCACAAATATTTTAGCTGGTTTTGTCGTGCTATTGTTAAAACTGGAGTATAACACACTCCCTTAATCATATATGAAGATATTAGTAAATGCATAACTGTTAAGCTGTACTCTTCTTCTTAAGTAGATGTTGGTTTATCAGCAAGAGTTTACTGTATACTGATAAAGAAGTTCTTCTAGTAATATCTCCTGTGCACTTTGATATGTGATTTTGTAGGAATAAGTAATCACATTTTAGGTCTGAAACTATTAATTACATTTATTTTTATTAATTTGTTTCTGAGTACTTTTTAATCTGCTTAGTGAATGAAATTCATTCTCTCTCCCTCCCTTCTCCTTTTACGCTTCTATATTTCTTCTTCCTTCTCTCACTCCCTCTCTCCCTTTTTCTTTCCCCCTCATATCCTGCCAGTGAACCAACTTGTGCAATTACACTTTGAGTTCACATACAGAAAGGTGACTTTGCAAAAGAGTAATGCAATTTGATGGAGGATCATAAATGAAATTGAAATGCTTTTTCTGATGATCCCTCCTTAAATAAAAATTAATGTAACATGTTACTGTAGACTTATAAAACTGCAAACAGCAGCAGCAGAAAACAGCTGCTATTAACCTGAGGATATATTCTAGAAAATTAAAAATTTTATTTTGAGAATTATGTTATATGCTTCTAATTATTTTATGTTTACTTAAATGGTGCTTATGTTTTTCTGTGCTTTGCAGAAGTATATTCTTTTACAAAGGGTCATTTAATTCTGTCATCTGCATCCCATAATTTATCCTTCTTTCCTAGCTTCAGAATACTTTGTAGGGACTGAATATTCTCTCTGACCATTTCAACATTTCCATTTGAAAGAGATACAATTTTGTTCCAAATACAGCTTTTACAATCTGTGTAACTCTCTTTCATATATCGTTGTATAACTGTAAGAGATCTGTATGACACCATGGGCATGGAGGATATTTCTCCTACTAAAGAAATGACAGGTCGGAGTTTTTCAAGACATGGTCAGCAAACTACCTACATAGGTAAACAAAGCTATTTAACAGTAAAATAACTGATCTTAAATTCTTATTTTTTGACATAGTAATTTTCTCATCTTTATTAAGAAAAAAGGCTACTCTGCATTTACTGCAACATAAAAGTGTCCATGTGGGTAGATATCACACAGTAGCTGTTTTATTCCATCCTAATTTCCATCCTTACTTCCATTTCTGTACAGACATATCTTTAGCAACTTCAGTAGTATATCCATTACAGTAGAATTATTAATGTGTATTCACATAATATTTGTATGAGTTAAGGACACTCTTAGCACACAGGACTGTGATCTAAGATCAACCACGTAATTTTTGGCATTGCAAAGTGAACCCAAGCATATTTTTCACGTTAACCGTGATTTTTCTTTCACTTGATTTCTGAGAGTACCTCAGGATTTTTGAAGTCACCAAAGCATCTGTCTTTGAAAACTGGAACTATGTACTTGCCTATTTTTTTAACCTTTTTAAATTAGTCTATCAAAATAAAATTTGTTTTCACTTAGTTTAATGATACAAAGGTAGAGTTTGGAAAATTATTTTTAGTACTCAAAAAGGTTAAGATTTGTTTCCCTCTATTGCCCTCTGCCAACACCAGAAACTGTTTTATCTCACTCCAGTGCAATAAGGACTTGACCCCAACATAAGTTAGTTTAAATTAAGGGGCATGCCTGATCATAGTCCTTGGTTTGGGCACCATTTCTTGCGACAGGGAAGTAAACTGTCTGAGTTTGAAGATCCACTGCCCATGGCCACTGAGTAGCCATGAGCTCCCTTTTTAAAAAAGATTTGTAATTGATTTAATTGTCTGAAAGAGAATGACGGGAGGAAGATAGATAGGGAATGGGTACAGAAAATACCCCCCACAAGTTCATTGTCAGACTGCTAAGGGTAAAAATATGCTGTATTTAGCACAACTATTGTGTCAGATACGGTTCAAAAAACCAGCAATTTCATGAATTTGTGGGTTTGGTCCAGAAACGTGAGAACTCTCATAACAAGCAAAGCCCCAAATCACTGTCAACACCACACAGTGGCAGCTAGAAAGCAAATAATGACACAAACGTACCCCTGTTTGTATGTACATTGCTGTTCAAGGTTAAGTCTCTGCCTAAGGGAGGAAAAGGAGGTGGTGAAAGGGCATGAATTAATCATTAGACTGTGATTTTCAGTTCCTTGCAGAGAGACAATCCACTGATCTAAAGCATTCTCTATCATTCAGCTTCAGCAAGTCCCATATGTTGTTTCTCTGTTGCCCTTACTGGTGTCCACCATATAGCTTCAAAATGGTTAACAGAAAAAAGAGCAAAAGAACAAAGATTTTAATGAGAGAACTTTCCCAGAACGCAGATTCTCAAGTGTAGATGTAGCTCGGATGTGCCTACATTTGTAGTGTTGCCACTCTCGACTGCAATGTCAACATAGTTTTTACTTGGCCTTTGCCCAGGATATGTAGTGAAAGAAGACTGCATTTTCATGCTGTATTAACACTAAAACTGGACACTATTGCCCCTTATGCACAACATAGGCCATGCATAAAATAATCTAATGCACTATAAATTTCGTAGATGTAATTTAAAGCATAAGGAAGTGTTCAATAAAATTTTAATGAAATTCAAAACACTGTGCAGACTCAGAATAGACCTTAGCATTCAGCCTAGCTGTTTACTTCAAGTACAGCAGTGGAAAGAAGAAATTATTCACTTTTCAGCTTTCATTCTTTATCTCCTTGTGTAAATCAAGGACTCCTGTACTGGATCTATATACAAAACTAATTATTACCTTTCTGAAGCAAAATATGAATATCCCCAAAAGCTGCTATTGTGTAAAACGTATCAGGTAGCATCTAACAAATAGCCTTGAGGGCCTTCATAATTACTGGCAGGGATATTAGGACTAACAGATTTCAGGTGTATGCGACAGAATAAAAAGGAAGTATTGTAGGCTTAGTTAACAATTTCTCATTTATATTTACATAGTTGACAAATCCGACAACTATTGTGTTACAAGAAAGATCTGGGTTTTTACCTTTCAAATGAAGATGGATGGTTCAAACTATTCTGTTTCCTTTACTAACAGGAGGGTACCTGACATCCTGCAGAGAGAGGCTTTTAGGTCTTTAAGCAGCATAGATCTATTCCTTAAGAGACTTCCAATGCATTTCTTGAGATACATGTCTAACTACCAATAATGTTAAGATGAAACAACCTAGCATTTTAAGAAATATTTTTATAATAGTGAGTGTAAAATGGTTATTCTATCCCACATAATTTTCTGGAATTTCATTGGAAGAAAATCATTATAATTATAAATACAAAGCATACCAGGCTGAGTTATTTAATTTCTTATGCAACTGTTACAGCACTACTTCTACCTACTGCTTATTTAAAAAAAAATTACCATATTTTATCTTCAATATTTCATTTTGCATTACTGACAGCTTAGCTTGATAGATGAACTCTAGCTTCTCTGCACTGAGTATGCAGTGACCACTGGACTAGTGCTTATTTCAGCCAGTTTTCAAAACATTTTATTTTATGGTTTTGGCTTTCAGCAACAATCAGATTTCCCTCCTCTCTCCTGTTTAGAGAGATGTCCCAGGGACTGACAGTCTATTATTCTAAACCAGTCATTTCCTTAATATTTCTTACCTTCCTAAAATCAGATCAAATCAGTTTCTTAAATGTAGCAGAAGTCAAAACATGTAAAGGCAAAGTCACAGCTTAAAGGCAGTTAAGCTATGACCATTTACAACCACTGAGGATGTAATCTCTGTAGTGCATTTACCCCTGGTCCAGGTGGACTGCATTCAGCTCTGAAGATTGCATGTCTGACCTCAAGGAGTCACTCAGCTTCTGAGATTCACATCTGTGGAGACTACAGGGACATGAAGATATATAGAGATGGCAAAAGTAATAACCGTATGATTTTATATTACCTGTTCCACAAGTGCTGGTCAAATATACAAACATAGAATCACAGAATACCAGATTGGAAGGGACTTAAGAATCACCTGGTCCAACTTTTATTGGCAAAAGCAGTCTAGACAATATGCCCCAGCACCCTGTCCAGCGGAATCTTAAAAGTGTCCAATGTTGGGGAATCCACCACTTTCCTGGGGAGATTATTCCAGTGGCTCATTGTTCTCATTGTGAAAAATTGTCCTTTTGTGTCCAATCAGAATCTCCCCAGGAGTAACTTGTACTCATTCCCCTTCATCTTTTCCATGGGACTCCCTGTGAAAAGGGAGACTCCATCTTCTTTGTAAGCACCCTTTAAATACCAGAACATGGTGATAAATTCTCCACTAAGCCTTCTTTTCCCAAGGCTGAACAAATTCAGTTCTCTCAGCCTTGCCTCATACAGCAGGCTTCTCAGTCCTTTGGTCATCTTTGTGACCCTTCTCTTGATCCTCGCCAGCCTGTTCACATTTTTGTATAGCGGGGACCTAAACTGAACACAGTATTCCAGGTGTGGCCTGACAAGCACTGAGTAGAGTGGGGTAATGACTTTATTTCTGCTGGTAATGCCTTTGTTGTTCTGTTGGCAGCATCCTGTTGGCTTTCCTTGCTGCAACAGCACATGACTCATACTGAATTTGTTGTCCACCACCCAGGTCCTTTTCCACAGAGCTGATCCCCAGCTAGGTAGATCCCAGCCTGTGCTGCACTTCTGGATTATGTTTTCCCAAGTGCAAAACCTTACATTAGTCTTTGTTGAACTTCATAAGGTTCTTGTTAGCCCACTCTTCCACCCTATCCAGGTCTTCCTGCAGGGTGGCTCTCCTTCCAAAATGTTGCAAAGTTTACCTCCTTCCAAACTGTTGCAAAGTGTTGCAAACTTCATCAGGGTACACTTGATCCTATCATCCAGATCACTTATTAAGATATTAAGCAACATTGGGCCCAGTATCAATCCCTGGGGGAGCCCACTTGTGACAGGTTGCCAGTTTGGCAAGGAGCTATTTACCACCACCTTCTGGGTGTGGCCTGTCAGCCAGTTCTCCACCCACCACACAGACCACTTGTCTAAACTGTAACACATCAGTTTCTCTAGGAGGAGGCTGTGGGAAACTATCAAAAGCCTTGGAGAAATCAAGGTAGACAGTGTCCATCACTCACCCCACATCAGCAAAGAATGTTACTTTGTCATAGAAGGTGATCAAGTTTGTCAAGAATGGTTTGCCCTTGGTGAACCCATGCTGGCTTTTCCCAATCACATGCTTCATTTGACTTGTGATAATTCCCAGGAGGATTCATTCCATAATTTTCCCAAGGACTGAAGTAAGACTGATGGGCCTATAATATCCTGCATCCTCCTTTAAGCCCTTCTTGTAAATGAGGGATGACATTAGCCTTCTTCCAGTCTTCTGGGATGCCCCCTCGTCGACTTCTCAAAGATTCTGGAGAGCAGTTTCACAAGAATGGCAGCCACCTCTCTTAAGAAGGTGGATATTGTCAAGGCCCATTGATTTGTAGGGGTCAAGCCCCTATAATATATCACATACCAAGTCTTCCTTCACTGATGGTGAGTCTGTGTTTGCATCAACCTGGATTTTTGTTCCCGAGGCCTGGGGCCCAACAGTGTCAGTAAAGACAGAGGTGAAGAAACTGTTGAGATCCTCTGCCTTTTCAGCATCATTGGTGACTTCTCATGTTTAGCAGTGTGCCCATATTTTCCTTCTGTTTCTGTTTGTTGTTTACACACATGAAGAACCTTGTATTATAGTTTTTGACATCTCTGGCCAATTTCAATTCAAGCTGAGCTTTTGCTTTTCTAAGTCCATCTCTGCATGTCCTGGCAATGCCCTTGTAGTTCTCAACGAGTATTTGTCCCTTTTTCCATCTCTGGTATGCTTCTTTTTTGGTTTTGAGCAGACTCAGAAGCTGGCAGTTAGGCCAAGGGGGTCTCTTGCTCCCCCTACTTCCCCTACCTTTAAAGGGGATGAGCTGGTTTTGTGCTTTCAGGAGGGCATTCTTGAAAAACTCCTAGCACTCAGTAGCTCCTTTATCCTCTGTGGAAGCTTCCCATGGAGTCCCTCCCAACTGATCTCTGAGTGAGCTGAAGTTTGTTCTTATAAAATTTAAAACCTTTATCTTAGTACTAACCTTCAGTGCATTCACCAGGATCCCAAACTCCACAATATTGTGATCACTGCAGCCAAGTCTATCACTAACAGATATTTCAAAGCAGGTTTTCTTGGTTTGTGAGTAGCAAGTCTAACAGTCCCTCATTCTTGTTGGGCACATTCTAACATTTTTATGAGGAAGCAGTCCTCTACACATTCCAGGAACTTGATGGATGGCATGTGGATGGCTTGATGGATGGCTGCTGTATTGTTCTTCCAACAAATGTCTGGGTAGCTCAAGTCACCCATAAGAACCTGGTTCTGTTGACCCAAAGCTTGCTTAAGTGACCCAAATATTGCTTCATTGGCCTTAGTGTCTTGGTTTGAAGGTCAGTAGCAGATGCCTATGTAAGATTCCCCTTGGATATGGCCCCTCCTGACCCAGAGGCATTTGATAGGGCTTCCACAATCAACATAGCTGACTTCTATACATTCAAGGTTCTCTTTAACACAGAACACCACTCCTCCTCCTCTTCTTCCATGCCTGTCTTCACAAAACAGCCTATAGCCATCTATCGTGATCCTCCAGTCATGTAAGTTGTGCCACCATGCTTCAGTCATTCTTGTGATATAGCTTTATGACTGGGCGTGGAGCCCCAGTTTCTCCTATTTGTTCCCCAGGGTGCTTGCATTGCTATATGTACACTTGAGGTAGTTGGTCTTCTGTTTCTCATCTTAGGAGGCAGCTGAGGAAAAATTGTCACTGCTTTAGTTGGCCTGGCTTATTCCCCAGTTGCATGCAATGGTGTGAGTGTTGCCACTTTGGACCCCGCCCCCTAAGTCCTTCAGTTTAAAGCCCACCTCACCAAGTTGGCCAGCCTGCTGTCATAGATTCCTTTGCCTTTTCTAGACAGGGGGTTTCCATCTCTCCTTAACAGGTTATAGTCATCGATCAATGTCCTGTTTCATAGAAGCCAAAACCTTCATGACGGCACCGGCCATGAAGCCAGAAGCTGATTTGCTTTACACATCTATTTCTGTCTGTACCCTTTCCTCTAACTGGTAAAATGGAAGAAAAGATAACTTGGACACCAATACTTTCATTTGCACCCCCAGGGCTTTGTAGTCTTCCTTGATTCTTCCCAGATTCTGGCTTGTAGTGTCATTTGTGTCCACATGAAAGAGTAGCAATGGATAGTAGTCTGTGCTCTTGACAAGTTGTAGCACCCTCTCAGCAACATCTCAGACCTTACCTCCTGGAAGGCAGCACACCTCTCATGACTCCTTGTCAGGCTGGCAGATGGGTGCCTCAGTGCCCCGTAACAGAGTGGCCCACTACTAGCACTCATCGTTTCTTTTTGCAGTATCCACTCTGTGCTGCTGATACAGATTCTCCTTGCAGACCTTGCTCGTGGGTGTCTAGAGCTGTTAAAGCTTTGTATCTGGTTTTGGTTGCAATGTTGGAGGGTGGGAACTGAAGCAGAGTTCTGCCTTCATGGGTCACCAGGGTCCAAGGTGCCTCATTCTCTATGGTTTCCACCACAGGAGCATGGTTCTGAAACCACTTACCTATCTGTGTCTCAGCCCCTCTAATACTGTGCAGCCTTTTAACTGTTTCCTGTAACTCAGCCACTTGAGGCAACCTGTGCACATCTTTTGCAGGTACTTATCTTTTCTTCAGGAGAAGGGTCTGGGCACTCACTGCAACCTACCATCTGTACTGAAGTCTTCTTCCTTACCAGATCCATCTGGATAGAAGCGTCAGATATCTCAGGGGCTTTGTAGAAACATTGTTTTTAACTCTGAGGTGAGTCCCCACCATCCTGGCAGAGACCTGGACCACTTCCCTGAGCTGTGGGCTTACAAGCAGGGCGGATGGCCCTTCTCACGTGCCCTTATGTGCAAACTGCTGCACAAACTGTGATGCCCTCTCTGTGCACCCTTTTGATCCCTGTTTGCATGCTCTGTTCACAGTGCTCCTGCATGTCTGCTTTCTTTGTCCTTTATCAACATTTGACATCTCAGTCAAAAATAACAAAATTTAACTGCCGATAGTAGCTGTATGAGTAATCACCTACCTGTTTCTATAGCGTGTTTCTGTGTTACATGTTTTTGTTCAGTTTTCAATTGTTTCTTCTCTGACTCGTTAGACTCCACTTTCTTCATTTCTAGCACCTTTGTCTTTTTTTCCTATCTTTTACATACTTTGCTCCTTCTCATTTTTTGTGCAAAAGTACCAATCTGTCACATGCGTGCATAATAAAATTTGTCACGGTAAAGCAAATTTTGAAGGTAGTTAATTGATGTCTTAGCTTCATAGTCATCAGATGAATAAAAGAAAATGTCAGATCAAAGACATTGATTAGTTAAATTTTCCCATGGATCAGAAATACCAGCTCCTGATCACTTAAAATTAGTATTCTTTGAATTGTTTGTACAGTTTATGTTAACCACTCCTTCCACCATGAAGAAATCTGAATATGAAACTCAAGAGCATGAACTGGATCTAAGCAAGAAGACAACTGATATTTTTCCATGATGACCTCCTGGAATTTGCATGTACTTTTAAAGGATAATGTGACCAGTTAAATATAATATGAATGATTCTTGCCTTCAGTACAGTAACATTAACTGAGTGCACTGAAAATTATTTTCATTTTGCAGCAGAATAATATTTTGTGGTACAAGTGGTTTTGCCTATAATTAAAAATGCACCTACACTGTATGGAGAGAGCTCTTATTAATTATGTTTATGTTAACAGAAGAATAAACCAATGAAATAAAAATGTCACAATACTGTGAAGCAATTTAGCATCTTACTGTGGTCTTTCCTTACTGCATTATTTACATTACTGTATATCGGATGCATATTTCAGATGCTAAAATTATGGCAGTTAAACTATAACAGTGAATTACAGAAATTAAAAAAAAAGTAAAGCATGAATAATTGCTAACTCAGCTATAGGCAGACCTGGGATAGCTTCACCTAGATAGTTTTAGGACCTTGGCTATTCAGGGAAATCTAACCACACAGAAATAGTTCCCCTACAGTACTGCTAAACATATACAGAAACATTGGCAGTAAATGTCAGTCACAGAAACTGTGGTAAAGGTAATTTCAAGATGAAAGCATAATTTTCTTTTTCAAAATGTAAAGAAATGAGCTTAACAAGTCCTGTCAAAATGTTAAGAATTATGCTATTTTCCACCTTCTCCTAAATTGCTGTGAGCTCAGATTGTACATTAATAAAACACAGAATAGCATTCTCCAAGGCATTTCCCTGTTTTCTGAGCAAAACAGAAACCTTACAACATGTCAGAGGAGCAAGCAGAGTTCCTTGATATTGTACTATTTCATCCTTCTCTCATAACATTAGACCCAAATCCTGCAGGGACATGCAAAGGGTTAGCTTTATGCACTGTGAGTTATTTCTCAAACTTGACAGGAAACTGAATTCCCATTACATTAAAAAAAACACCTTCATTTGAGATTCAGCTTGCCAATCTGTCAGCTACCTGTACTAAGTTTTCTGATCAAGAATCCATGAGTGAAAATAAGCTCTTCACAGTGGCCAGGAACGCTTTGGTGTAAGCGTTGTTGTAAAGTTGTAAAACTTCCAAATGCCCAAACCAGTCTGATTCAGTCATTTTTACCATTGATGACCTTGCATGGTCTCCAAACATTCTCTCTTAAAAAAATGAAAAACAATCAGATTCATTATTTTCTCAAAGCAGGACAGTGACACTTATTTGTATGTTTGATGGAGCAAAGGTTTTGACAATCAGCTTCAGTTAAACTAATGTTTCTGAGACCCAGAGGTAGTATTACCCTATTGCCAAACTCATTCCAAAACCAAGATGAATCCTGATCAGCTTTAAGCACAGGCCTATGATAAATTTGCTGACTCATAGCTGCCCCACACATATCTTTTGAATAAAAATTACGGACAAATATATGTGTCACATCAAATAGAAGCTTGATTTGAAGTGTGAGGACGGTGGACTTTACAACACAGTGGTTCTTAACTTAAATTCATCATATTTGTCCAAGGTAAAAGCACTGGCAATTTGGTTTTTTTTTTTAGAAGTACATGCTGTAGCTGAAACCAGCTTAAAATGCTGTAATCACCTTCCCTGCCTTCATTTTGCATTACAGAGCAAACCAATGATCCCTGATAACTTCTAAGCAGTCCAAAGAAATGAATTATATTCCAAGTGAAAAATATTTTGATCGATATTGATGTGGTAGTGACACAGAAGCTTTTCCCAAACCTTTTACAAACCTGAGCTACATACACTCCCTTACCTTCTACTTTTAATACATAAAAGGTTGGTTTCCTATGTCTTAGGCGGTCATGGCTTAACCCAGCAGGTAGCTAAAACAACAGAGCTATTCGCTCACCTCCCCCCATCCCCAGCGGGATGGGAGAGAGAATCAGAAAAAAGGTAGAACTCATGGGTTGTCATAAAGACAGTTTAATAAGACAGGGAATAAAATAATGATAAAAGAATATACAAGTCATGCACAGCACAGTTGCTCACCACTCGCTGACCAATGCCCAGTTAGTTCCCAAGCTGTGACATCTCCCCGGCCAACTCCCCCAGTTTATATACTGGGTGTAACTTCGTATGGTATAGAATACCCCTTTGGCCAGCCCGGGTCAGCTGTCCTGGCTGTGTCCCCTCCCAGCTCCCTGTGCCCCCCCAGCCAGCCTGCTCGCTGGCAGCCCAGCACGAGAAGCTGGACTGTCCTTGACTGCTTAGAAACAACCCAAAACATCAGTGTGTTATCAAAATTATTTTCATCCCAAATCTAAAACACAGCACTATACCAGCTATCAGGAAAAAATTAACTCCATCCCAGCTGAAACCAGGAGAGTATCCACCCCATGTTCTATACCATCTATGTCATGCCCAGGTCTTACATTCCAATTAATCATTACCGCTTTTCACAGAATTATAGAATCATTAAGGTTGGAAAAGACCTCTAAGATCATCAAGTCCAAAAGTCAACCCAACACCACCATGCCCACTAAACCACATCCCAAAGCGCCACATCTACACGGTTTTTGAACACTTCCAGTGATGGTGACTCCACCACCTCCCTGGGCAGCCTGTTCCAATGCTTGACCACTCTTTCAGTAAAGAAATTTTTCCTAATATCCAATCTAAACCTCCCCTGGCACAACTTGAGGCCATCTCCTCTTGTCCTATCACTAGTTACTTAGGAGAAGACACCAACACCCACCACCTCACCACAACTTTTTCTGTCTTTTGATCTATGCAAACAGGTGTCATTCCTTTAGTTTGTGAGCCATGCCTTTAAAGGGTCCATTGAGTTAGTTTACATCATGACTTTGGGCTCCACCTGTCATAACAGTCTCTCAGGACAGGAGAGGTGGTGAGTGGTGTTGGATTGTTGCATTCTGAAGGCAGTCCTCATTCTATCACTGCTGCACTTTATTTGGTTTCATTAATCTGGTGGTTTTTACTACAGTACCGTTAGTATGGCATATAGCAACCAGAGTGGTAATGACATACAGCATTATATAGCAATTGTATTATATTACACATCTATATATATTATTACATATTACATATAATTTTATAATATAATTAATAGTATGTAGTGATTAATAAATAATTAATATTATATAGTTATGTTATATCATATGATAATATATTTTTTATATATTACATAATTCCAATCACTGGCTATTCTCACCATTAATGAAATCTCCTCAAGGTACACATGGGACTTTCCCATCCTCCAGCATCACCCACCTAGTCCACTCAGGTCCTTGAGCAAAAACAGTTCCATGAATGCGTTTGCCTCTGCCTGAGTCAGGAATAACCCAGACTGTCTTCCCCAGCATATTTTTCCATGCACCACAGGGACTTTATCCCCTTCTACAGTATGTAAAACTTTTGTTTGGACAGGGACCACCTCGACTGGCAGATCCCCTAGTGTTGACTAGCCAGGTGGCTTTTGCTAAATGTTTATCCCAATGTTTGAATGTCCCACCACCCATTGCTCTCAGTGTAGTCTTTAACAGTCCGTTGTATCGTTCAATTTTCCTGGAAGCTGGTGCATGATAGGGGATGTGATACACCCACTCAATGCCGTGCTCTTTGGCCCAGGTGTCTATGAGGTTGTTTCGGAAATGAGTCCCATTGTCCGACTCAATCCTTTCGGGGGTGCCATGTCGCCATAAGACTTGCTTTTCAAGGCCCAGGATAGTGTTCTGGGCGGTGGCTTGGGGCACAGGGTATGTTTCCAGCCATCCGGTGGTTGCTTCCACCATGGTAAGCACATAGCGCTTGCCTTGGCGAGTTTGTGGAAGTGTGATATAGTCAATCTGCCAGGCCTCCCCATATTTATGTTTCAATCATTGTCCTCTATACCAGAGGGGCTTCAACCACTTGGCTTGTTTAATTGCAGCACATGTTTCACATTAATGGATAACCTGTGCAATTCTGTCCGTGGTCAAGTCCACACCTCGATCATGAGCCCATCTGTATGTTGCATCTCTTCCCTGATGGCCTGAGGTGTCATGGGCCCACTGGGTTATAAATAATTCACCCTTATGTTGCCAGTCCAGATCCACCTGAGCCACTTCAATCTTAGCAGCCTGATCCACCTGATGGTTGTTTTGATGTTCTTCAGTGGCCCGACTCTTGGGTACGTGGGCATCTACATGGTGTACTTTTACAATCAGGTTCTCTACCAGGGCAGCAATATCTTGCCGTAATTAGCAGCCTGGATGGGTTTACCTCTGTGCTGCTAGTTGGTCTGCTTTGATTATGGTAGCCACCCTCACAGAGCATTTGCCACCATCCATGAACCAGTATAGAGATAAAGTAATGGCCATTTTTCTTATTCCGCCATATCTAAAGTCTCATTCAGCAATATCTAAAGCCAGCTGGATGGCTTTAAACATCTGCAGACTGACTCGATTCACCTTGTCCTTCAGCAACTTCTGTGACTCATTGTATAGGGCTCCATACAGCAGCTTTCCACCTTCGATGTTTTTCTGTATTATGACAGGACCCATCAGTGACCAGGGCATACTGCTTTTCATTTTCTGGTAGTTTATTATACAGTGGGGCCTCTTCAGCACACATCACCTCTGCTAGCGGTATTCCAAAATCTTTGCCTTCTGGGAAGTCCATGATTGCTTCCAAGATTCCTGTTTAAGCCCACTGTGTGATCAGCATGACCCACTTACTCCATACAGCATCAATTGCTTAATGCGTAGAGGGGACTATCCCTTTGAACATCCAGCCCAGCACTGGCAGTCAGGGTGCCAGGAGGAGATGTGTTTCAGTACCAACCACAACCATATATCTTGACACTGAATGATGATTCTTAAACTAGAAAAGTAGCATTGGTACAAAATAACTTTAAATGTTCATCATTATGTTGCTTTGGAGAGTCAGAAGTGATATCTGCAAAAGCTGTCTATCAGTGGAGCAGGAATCTATACTTCTCATAATACTGCAAAGACGACTGGGGAAATGTCCAAATGGAAACCAGTAACAAGTGGTGTCCCTCAAGGGTCCGTACTGGGACCAATAATCATTAATATCTTCATTAATCACATAGATAGTGGGATTAAGTACACCCTCAGCAAGTTTGTGGATGACACCAAGGTGAGTGGTGCAGCTGATACACTAGTGGGAAGAGATATCATCCAGAGGGACCTTGACAGGCCTGAGGAATGGGCCCATGTGAACCTCATGAAGTTCAACTAGTCCAAGTACAAGGTCCTCCACCTGAGTTGGGGCAATCCTCAGTATCAGTACTGTCTGGGGGATGAATGGATTGAGAGCAGCTCTGCAGATAAGGGCTTTGGGATACTGCTTGACAAAAAACTGGATATGAGCTGGCAAATGTGCACTTGCAACACAGAGTGCCTAAAAAGAAGCATGGCCAACAAGTAGAGGAAGGTGCTTCTACCCCTCTACTCTGCTCTGATGAGATCCCATCTGGAGTACTGCGTCCAGCTCTGAAGCCCCCAGCACAAGAAAAGCATGGACCTTTTGGAGAGGGTCCAGAGGAGGGCCACAAAAATGATCAGAGGGCTGGAACACCTCTTTTATGAAGAAAGGTTGGAATGTTGCAGTTGTTCAGCCTGGAGAAGAGAAGGCTTTGGGAACATATTATTGTGGCCTTTCAATATACAAAGTGGGCTTATCTGAAAGACAGAGAAAGACTTTTTACCAAGGCCTCTAATGACAGGACAAGGGGCAACAATTTTAAACTAAAAGAGGATAGATTTAGACTGTACATAAGGGAGAAATTTTTTATGATGAGAGTGGTGAGACACTGGAACAGGTTGCCCAGAGAAGTTGTGGATCATGGGATGTGTTCAAGGGTAGGCTGGATGGCGTTTTGAGCAACCTGATCTAGTGAAGGGTGTTCCTGCTCATGGCAGTGTGTTTGGACTAGATGATCTTTGAAGGTCCCTTCCAACCCAAACTATTCTATGATTCTGTGATATTATGATTATATGATTCCGTTAAATAAAGTAAAATGAATGAAAGGGAACCATTTTTTTATATTTATTACAACAAATTAATTTGCATAAGAAATAAAATAATGGCAAAAGTACTCCCATAACTAAACCCCATGTATGCCTGCTGTGAAACAAGCTTATTTATACCTAATACACAAAATAAATTGAATGCAATTCTTCTGTGTTTGAAAAATATCTTTGTTCTACCAAGGTTAGAGCTTTGCACAGGGTGCACACAAGAATAAGCTGTGTTCTTTGCAGTCAACTTTATTGTAAAACAAATCCCAGAAAAAAGACTGAGAGTTCTCTGAGGTTCTTGCAAAAACTTTCACCCACACCAAGGGAGGCCTCAGAAAGTAACACAGGTGAGAAGCTCTGTGGGTCAGGACAGCATGGAGAGTGTCAGAACAAGTAAGCAAAGAGTTAAGGAGAGCTCAGATTTCAGATATGGCATTAGGAAGAAAGATATATCAAAAAAATCACCCCAAAACCCAAGGAAACCACATAACCCCTTGATAGCTGTTAGGATTTTTTTAACTTGACTTGTCTGTTTATCTTCATGGTGGTTTTTTTTCACTACAATGTACTATTCTGAGTTCCAGAGCTGCACAAAATGTGACCAATAATGTGTTCTGCAATGATTACTTTCACCTTGTAATTTAAAGAGTTGATCAGCACAGTTTATTTTTGCTGGTATCTCAAGTAACAATCTATTCACATTCCTGTTACTGGGCTAGCTATGTAAGTACTATCATTGTTCGCCTCTCCTTTAAAAATAAAATAGCCAGATATTAAGCACCTACATCCTTCAGAAGACAGCATTTTCACAACCGTTCTATTCCCTTTTTATTTAGTGACTCAGCCTCTTTTTATTGTTCTTTCTAGGGGGTTTGTTTCCCCTCCCCAAGAAAACTGTTGGTTTTCACTTATACGTACACATAGGGTACACCTTACTTTTTGCATAAGTTTTTGCAGTCACAGTTCATGGGCAAGGAAAGAGATGCACCTGCCAGATCAATTCTTCCTCACCCACTCACGTTGGAGATCAAATCAGCAAGAAAAAGAGAAGCTACACAGTCATGGTTCCTCTCTCTCTCACCACATGCTAGCTGTTGCAGCTGAACTGGAAGTGGAGGAGGGGTTGTCTGTATGGCTGACTCAAGTCACTTTGGTTTGTTCATACCACCAAAACATGAGAAGAAAAATGTTCTGGGTCAGAACAGAACCTCAGTGAAGGCTTGATGCAGTGCCAGCATATGGGCCTGTACCTGGTTTATTTCTTGGTTCCCTCAGTATCTCACTCTTTTGGCTCATGGGTGCACAGCACTTCACACATCACTGAAGATTTCCATCACGTAGTAGCTGCCCCATCCTTCTTGCTAGCCCTGGTGGACTCCTGGGCCCAGTACAAGAAGACACACCAGAGCCTCAGGCCCAGGGGAGAGCTGTGAAGATCTGTACCTCTTGGGTCTGTAAGTAGGGATCACTGCTTGATGGTGTGTGGCAGCACCAGCTGTCTCCTAATTTGAGAACCCTTTTTTATTTTTTTTAATGTTACCTGTTTTCTCTGTCCGGCTCACTTAAGTACTTATTTATTTATATTTTTAAATTAATTTTTCATTCTTGTCTGTTTTTCTTTTGACAGGGGAGAACTGTTTAAACTGAAACTTTCAATTTGTATCTCTAATAAAAAATTTTGACTTTGACTCTGTCCATAAATTTGTCATTTGTCTCATGTTTACATGAATCTTTTTTAAAGCTCTTTCTTTATTATGTTAAATACTCCTCTTGGTTACTTTATTTTATGTTTGAGAAACTTTTCACATACTTATGATAAAAACAGATTTATATTACTTTTTTCACCCTTTTTTCTTTGCTTTCTTAAAGAACCACCTGGCTAAATAATTATTTCAAAGCCCAGTCCTGTCTCTGTTAACACCTCTAGAAGAGCACAGAGTGCTGGGAGGACATTGCTGGCACAGTCTGGCTACCACATTGATTTAATTGCCTCAGGAAACAACATTATTGAAAAGGTGCCTTCCTCAAAGTAAAATTGATGCTGAGACTTTAACCCCTCTAAATTTCCTGATCCTAGTTCAAAAGAGGTAAAGAGAGTTGACTGAAGAAAAATATATAGTCACAATATTTGCCTTGTAGGCTGAGCCACAGCTGCATTTCATAGCACGTAGTCATTGATGCCAGTGTAAATTTGAATAACCCTTAAACTATCACATGGAATATAATGAATGGCCATGTACGAATCATTACTGGGATTAAGACAGTGTTATGGTGAAATTTTAACCGCAGCTGCAGAACAAACTTGACTTGTGCGCTAAAGAGTTCAGTTATAGTTAAGTACGGGTGGGAAAGAATTTTCATTTATTAATACAATGATGTGATGAACCGATGAACTGTATCGATGATTTGTTTGGTTGCAGTTTCCTCATATTTCCCGAAGATGAAGGAGTAGTTTGAGTATAATTAATTCTGTGGCACATTGATGTCTGCATCCAGCTGATCATGCTGGGGAGGAATACCACGTATCCTGGAAGGTGTGAAACAAAGAGCTGGAGGGCAGTTGTTTGAAATGAGGCTGATATCATCAAGTTACAGAGGTGATAGAAAGTAAAACATTGTAAGTAAGAGTTTGCAAGGAATTTTCCTGATTTAGAGAGACACTGAGTTAACTGAGACTAAGCCTAAGAGCAGGAACCTGCTTTGCATGTTTGCAATAGAAAAAATACAGACAAAGTCATCTTATTTCTCTTCTGACTTAGCTATTTTGAAGTTCTTAAAAGAGCTAATTGGTCTTTGATGTAAGAAAAAAGCTTTTTTTTTTTTTCTCCACTTTTTCTTTGGGGTGCGTGTGCTGTGAAAGCTCTCTGTGTTTGGGAACTTACGATAAGGTAAAGGCTGAGTCAGCTCTAGCTCAATGATCTGGCAAGTAAGGGCCTGTTACAAATTACAAAACTGTAATTAAAAATCCCCAGAAGTAGCAAATACTCTCTAGAAAGAAAACAAGACTTTTAAATATTTTGCAATTGTCCTTCTCCTAGCTATTTCCTACCTAGTTTGTTCACATGAGGCTCTGTTTGCCTAGATAATTCCTCAAGGCACTGAGGAATCTATAGGAAATAGATTCATTTGAACAGATTCTGCAGTCTTTAATTAATCATACTGCTGAGGTGGTGTAATCCAGGAGCAACAAAAGCAGAAGAGTAAAACCCACTAAATTCAAGTTATATGATCAAATGGGCTTATACAGAGTCACATATTTGCTTGCCAAAATCTCATCTAAAGTTCTATGTACTATTTCAGGCATGATTATGGTAACCTATCATGACCCCTAAAATGCCTTTTTCGGTGGGATAGTGAATGTGTAAGCTGAATTTTCATTAAAAAAAGCAATAATGCAGACCAGAAAAAGTGGGGTTACATGGAAAATAGATAAAAATATGCCTTCTACAGTTTTATTTCCCTTTCATATCCTCATCCTCAGATCTGGAAGACAGTCAAATCTGACAGTGTATGTGTACAGTGTTTGTGTAGTTAAACATGCTAAAAGTGACCATGCATCTGCTTTTTCTAGTTTGCCTTGAAAGAGCTTTCTCCACATTGTAATAGCAAACAGTCAAATGTAAACAGAAAGGTAGATTAACTAATAGTTATTTAGCAGTACGTATTACGACTGACCCCATACAATAATTTCTCTACCTGTATTTCAGATCAAAGGCATGCATTGAGAATAGTATTTTAAGCAATATGCTTCTTATAAGTCTGTGAAACTTAAAACAAAGTGAAATGCACATCTAATTCTTCATTTCCCTTGCTGTGTTGAGCCATCAGGCTGCTCATGATTTTACCAGATGTTCTGCTTTTGGTTGCAAGACAACTTAATGAACCAGGTTTTTCTCTCCTTCCTTTTCATTCTCCAAGGAGCAAACGCATTCATGAGCAAAATCTTTGCTGTACTTTGGAAATCAATTTTGCATGTTTCACTCAGTGTTTCCAGCACAGTTATACAGCAGAATTTGTAGTCTCACTACATTATTTATGAAAATACTTAAATAATTTACAAAATGTAAGGTTTGGAGTGGTATGACCAATAAGAAGACCCACTTTCTGTGATGTTAATTGCAAGAAAAGTCTTTGTCAAAGCTCTTATATATTGTATCCTATTACCTGTTATCCAGAGCAGAATAAAGCTGGATCCTGGAACTATAGCAGTAATTTTTAAGCAATGTTGGAAGCAGTGCACATCAGTAAGACAAAGACTAGAATGAAGCATAAAGAATCTATCATTTGTGACCTGAACCTCCTCAGATGACATAAAAATATGTAGCATTTTCACTTCAGTGGAGGTTCACCTACTTACATATGTTAAGGAGCAAACTTTTATTATTTTTATTTTACTATTTTTATTATTACTTTTGTTACTAATTTTGCCTATCTGACAGATAGTCTGATAACTTACATGAAAGATTCCTTTTAACTTTATCCAGGAGTAAATGAAAGTCTATGAGAAGTATAAGCTACTGCTTCCATTGCTACTAGTAACAACACCATTAAAAGAATTCACTATAATTATTAGTCACGTGTGCAGCCATTGTAAGTACTGTATTAATTCATCAATAACAATATCCACAGTATAATTAAAAAAAATGATTATGATAATTTGATATTCAAACTGAGGGATTCTTCTCACAATATATTAACAATATAGGCTTCTTTATACCTGTTCCAGGGAAAAATAGTTAATCTGCAAAACACTTTGAACATCTTCCAATTCAAAATCATGGAATCATAGAATCGCGGAATAGTTTGGGTTGGAAGGGACCTTTACAGGTCATCTAGTCTAGCCCCCCCGCAGTGAGCAGGGACATCTTCAACTAGATTGGTTGCTCAGAGCCCTGTCCAACCTCTCCAATGTTTCCAGGGATGGGGCATCTACCACCTCTCTGGGCAACTTCTTCCAGTGTTTCACCATGCTCATCATAAAAAATTTCTTCCTTAGATCTAGTCTGAATCTAGCCTCTTCCAGTTTAAAACCATTACTCCTTGTCCTATCACTATAGGCCCTGCTAAAAAGTCTGTCCCCATCTTTCTTATAAGGTCCCTTTAAATACTGAAAGGCCATAATAAGGTGTCCCCAGAGCCTTCTCTTCCCCAGGCTGAACAACCCCAACTTGCTCAGCCTGTCCTCATAGGAGAGGTGCTCCATCCCTCTGACCATTTTTATGGCCCTCCTGTGGACCCACTCCAACAGGTCCATGTCTTCCCTGTGCTGAGGCCTCCAGAGCTGGACGCAGGACTCCAGGTGGGGTCTCACCAGAGTAGAGTAAAACAGCAGCAGCACCTCCCTCAACCTGCTGGCCATGCCTCTTGTGATACACCAAGGATACAGTTGGCCTTCTGGGCTATGAGTGCACATTGCCAGCTCATGTCCAGCTTTTCATCCACCAGTGTTGTCCCGAAAGTGGGATCGTATACCTGGTGTGCACTATGCCAATGTACACACAGAGTAGAGGTATTTTATTTAAAGCCTATTTGCACAGATATGGGTGCTAGGTGGTATTCCACAAAGCTAGCACACCACACAAAGGAATCACCATATATTTATCCCGTTACATGATTAATGAAAACTATAGAGAACCTCCCAAATTTACATTCCTTACCTAGTAATTACCACATTGATTATTATTGGTTACATATACTTAAATTATTGTGCATGCTCCTAGAAAGAGTGGGGGCTAATTTGCATAGTCCCTCAGTTGCGTCAGTGGTCGTGATCTCCCCCTGCCACCTTTACCTTTACCCTAGTTACTGTAGATTCTGCTGATCTCATGACAGTTACATTTTTCAAAAATAAAAGAACCACTCAGTCTTCATGGTTTACTCCTTAAGTACAATTACTTCTTCATCTTCTTGACCACTAAATCTGGGTTCATTAATCTTTTTTAATTGTATTGTCTCCTACTGACCTGTCCCCCTAGAATCTTTCATTTGTCTCTGACATGACCAGTACCCCCCAAGTCATTCTCAGCAGGGCTGCTCTCAATCCCTTCATCCCCCAGCCTGTACTGGTACCAGGGGTTGCCCTGACCCAGGTGCAGGACCTTGCACTTGGCCTTGTTGAACCTCATGGGGTTCACATGGACCCATTCCCTGAGCTAGTCCAGGTCCCTCTGGATGGCATCCCATCCCTCAGGTGTATCAACCGCACCACTCAGCCTGGTGTCATCTGCAAACTTGCTGAGGGTGCACTCAATCCCATTGTCTAGGTCACTGATGAAGATATTACAGAGTACTGATCCCAGTACTGGTCCCCCCTGAGAGATCTCCACCTGGACATGGAGCCAGTGACCACTACCCTCTGGATGCAAATATCCAACCAATTCCCCATCCACCCAACAGTCCACCCATCAAATCCATATCTCTCCAGTTTAGAGGGAAGGATATTGTGTGGCATTATGTCAAAAAATAGGCCCAGCATGTACTTTTATTAGTATTCAGTGTTTACTTTCCAAATTTTGAATTAGTATTCCTGCTCTGCTTGTTTGGCCAAATCCTTTTTGTGTTCCTATTGTTTTTCTGTAGGTTTTGTACCATATATCATTTTCCCCTTTATAATGTCAATGATATTGTTGAAAATTAATAATATTAATAATTTTCTCTAATAAAAACACTGCCAGTTCTTACAATATGTTTGAGATCATGAGATGTGTTGAGATTTTGATTTTAAAATATCCTTTAATTCATTTATGTTAGACATGGTTAATGTCTTATTTTTCATCCAGAAATTACTCCTAACCTATATCACTTTTCAGAGTGCATGACAGAGGATTAGAAGTGTAGATAAAGAGAATAATATAGTGTCTAACTGCTTAGTGACAGACTGATCAACACAATGGAAAAGTAACATTTTAAGTTTTGCAGTTAATGGGCATTTTTAAATACGTTCAAATCGCCATCAGTCATGTTGAGTACAGTAGGACCTTTGGATTGACAGGAGCAAAATAATGCTATGGCAGACACTGCACAAACTCAGATTAAGAGATAGTCCTTCCTCCAAAAGCCTCCATTCTAAATCTGTTTTTGTTGGAAGTTTTTCATGATCAACCATAAGTACAGTCTAAGGACATAAACACATTGTTGAGTGCTACCATGAACGATTTTATGACACCCGTAAGTGTACGAGACTCCACAGAAAGTGCACAGACTACTACCCAGAAGCTGTGTAGTCTTAGTGAGTGATTAGGCAAGTAATGCTGTAGCAGTGGTGGTGACAATAAGGAAGACTGATGCATGCAAGCACTTAATTTTGGAAAGGAAAACTGAAAACTTAGATGCCTATGGACAGCAATGTAGGTGTTTTTCTAAAGATATTCTAGGATTAGCAATATTCTACAATGCAGCAGAGAGCTGATGCTTAAAGTCTGAAACATGTAAGCAAATGAAGCAACAAGTAGAAAAAATATGAGACTTCTGAGAGAAAGGTGTGAAAGGCAGAGGTTTAAAGGAATATCTAAACATTATTGGCAGAGATCCAAAGGGATGTGTTTGTTGATGAATACATACAAATTTGGCATGGCTGCAGCATTCAATATGCTCACTTGTTATGTTTGGTTCTCAAAGAAAAAGAAAGAACAAGGCCTGAAGAAAAGGACAAGATTTTGGTAATGATTTGCAGACAACAAGTAGAAACTGAGATCAGTACAAAACAGACCCAGGAGGCAGACACAGTTTATGAAGTAAGAAGAATAATGATTCAGATAATTAGGAGAATTATATTTGTTCCTCTTTCTCTAAAGCAGCAGATGCCAGCTGTTGGAAGTTGAATATTAAATATGGTGTCCCTGTGGTATGATCCAGTACAAAGGAACCTCAGTTGTAATATCATGAAATGATGTTCTTAAGAATAGAAACATTCCTATGTTTCTTCTTCAGTGCTTTGCTAGACTTTTACCACAGCTAGAGGCAGACTACTGGGTCCCAGCTGGGTCAGGCTTTGTTTAATTTTTAGAAAAGCTAAACCAGAATGCATATGTGGGGGTTTGGGGTATTTTTTTACCCTGAAAGAAATTTTCCTTCCACAAGGAATTCTGTCACTTTTTTTTTCTTGCAAACTAAAATATTTTCAAATTTCTAGAATTTCTTCCAGAATGGAAATTCAGCATTTTAATTACTACTTGTTCACTTCATAGTATACACTGCTTAACCGACTGATGAAGATATTTTTAAAATCTAGTCAGTAATAAATGCCTGCTATTTTCACTGCTTCTTCCATAAGACCAGTTGCCTTAGAGATAGAATACCTCTTCACTTCTAGTAGAAAGATTACCATACTGAGCAAAAAGGAAATATTAACTTAATTAGGTGCTCAGGGATACCTGAGACACAAGCAAATATTGTCTGTTCTGAAAACAGAAGCTAAAGTATTGTCATGGGTCTTTCATAAGTAACTGGGTTTTTTTATTTAATATAAAATATAAATAATATATTCTTCAATTTAATCAAAGAGAAGCAATTTATTTTATATATGTCTATATATGTGTATATATACAGAGTGTGTGTGTAATGTATCTTTCTTCCTAAGTGTATTCATCTGTCCTGAATTAGATATATTTGTGCATATATGCAGATGTTATTCATGTATATGCATCATCTATCTACCATGCTCTGATTATCAATGGGAGACAGCTTCAATTTCAAAGTGCCGTAATTAAACACTGGCCTGAGTTCTATCCCAAAATCTGGGAAAACTAGACCAGATTGATTGCTCAGTGACCTTTGCTGTCTCCTCACAAACAATGAATCAAGAAACAAAGATGCTGGTGTTGAGGGAGAAATGAGGAGATGGAAGGAGAAATGTAGGATGTAATAGTATCTGTTTTCCCAAATGACATGAATTTAATATCTTCTTTCTTCTTTTATTGTGAGGAAGCTGTTGAGTAGCTGGAATGTGTCTTACTCTTGCAGCAGTGCTCAGCTCTCTGCTTGCTAGTGGCAATCCTGGGCACCTTCTGCCTCCTCTGTCCTCTGTGCAGTACCCAGGCTTCAGCCAGTCCCCCGCTGACCTCCCCATTTCTTCCTGCTGGTTGGAAGCATGGCACTTCTCAGTGACTTTTTTGCTTCTTAAAGAATATCACAGAATATTGGACCCCACACAGTCTGCTACCTACAGATTTCACACATGGCATTTTCTTTACCTAGGACTTCGATGTCCTAAATCTGCAGGCTGACCCACTTGATTAGGATGAAACCTTGCCCCAAAGTCTCTTTCACTCGAATCCCTTTCTTTGTACCAAATGTCAACAGAGTTTTTGGTTTCCTTCTACAGTTTTCCAGGATGACCTACTGTTCTCTCTTACGTCTTAGGCCACCTGGCTTACATATACTCATCTTTGAATTGTTGGTATGAGGAAATGAAACATTTGGAAGAGTAAGACCTAAAAGTCTGGCATGCTATGATATAAAGGAATTGGGTATTCCATTTTAGAAAAGTTTTTCTTCCCAGTTTGTCTCTGTGGCCATCTATCTAAATTCATATGTGAACCTTCTCCTCTCCTGTGAACCTTCACATCTCCTAACATCTACTATGACCCCAATGTTAGGGAGTTACTGAACTTCATAGCCTGATAGAGGTGACGCTGCTGCAACTCCCTGCCCCAGGTCCAAGCAGTAGCAAATCCGAGCAAGGATTCACAATAGGCACATAACCAAACACAAGCATATGCCACATATACACATATGTACATGTCTGGAAATACGGATTACACAGGTATATGTGTCACAGATACACAATACTCACACTAGCTCAAAGGGCTTCATCTTATTCCCCTCAATGGCTAATTATGAGAAAGGTCAAGTACTGGGAAAGACACATGACACACGCATGCGCATATAGGTGCTCACTCATAAGGTGGATTCTTCCGGCAGCTGGGCTCAGCCTGCCCATGGGCTGCCCCTGGGGAAGATCCAAATCTTCCCAGTTGCTGGCACCTGGACAAGTGAGCCCCTGAGGCCACAGCCCCCGTTCAGCTGCTGGTACAAACCCCTCACACTCACTTGCACACCCGCACTCACTCCAGTTGCTGGCACTCAGACTCCCATAAAGCGTACGTGAGTTATAAATGGCATTCGATAAGAGGACAGGCAAGACTTTATTGACTGCGTGGTACGGCCAGACATGTACTGACCAGCCACCTGCTTACATGTGACCGGCCCCTTTTACTGCCCTGGTTTTGCTGGGAT